>NW_021963297.1:0-123978 GCF_901765095.1 Microcaecilia unicolor | reverse complement strand
CCTGCCAACCAGAAACACAATCGGATCATCACGAACATACCTAAATCTTCACTACCCTAGCTGCAACGGACTCAAGTACAAATGAATTTATGGATCCAGCTTCTCCTATAAAAGCACGCAACTGTGGAATGCACTACCGAAAGCCATGAGAACAACGTACGACCACCTTAACTTCCGGAAATCACTAAAGACCAACCTGTTTGAAAAGGCATACCCTACTGACCCAACTTAAGTGCCAGAAGCCTGCGACACAACGAAACCAAAGCTCATAATGAGCACTATATAACTCTTCTCCTCTACGATTCCCTAATGTGTCTGTAACACATGAATCTCATTCAACTATAACATCACTTTGTATTTGTTTCATCATCGGAGGTGGCTAACGCCTCACGGTACTATGTAAGCCACATTGAGCCTGCAAATAGGTGGGAAAATGTGGGGTACAAATGTAAAAATAAATAAATAAAATAAAGGGGATGGGATGACTTCTCTGTGAGAAAAGACTAAAGCGTCTAGGGCTTTTCAGTTTGGAGAAAAGGCGGCTGAGGGGAGATATGATAGAGGTCTATAAAATAATGAGTGGAGTGGAATGGGTAGACATGAATCCCTTGTTTACTTTTTCCAAAAATACTAGGACTAGGGGGCATGCAATGAAGCTATTAAGTAGTAAATTTAAAACAAATTAGAGAAAATATTTCTTTACTCAACGTATAATTAAACTCTGGAATTTGTTGCCAGAGAATGTGGTAAAATCAGGGTTTAAAAAAGGTTTGGATAATTTCCTAAAAGACAAATCCATAAGCCATTATTAGGAAAATTCACAGCTTATTTCTAGGATAAGCAGCATAAAATGTATTGTACTGTTTTGGGATCTTGCCAGGTACTTGTGACCTGGATTGGCCACTGTTGGAAACAGGATACTGGGCTTGATGGACCTTCAGTCTGTCCCAGTACGACAATGCTTATGACCTATTAATCATTCAGCCCTGATGCAGAGAAGTATGGGAAGGGACTTTAAGGCTAAGCACAAGGCAGGAAATTTAATGCCAGGTCAGAGGAGGAGTAGAAGGGGTAGTTCGAGCCTTCTGCAGGATTTAATGCCCGTTTCTTCTTTGTGCTGTGAGTATAACAGAACCCAAAACTTAAATACAGAACAGGAAGTGATGGTTCTGCATATAGGTTCCAGCAGAACAAAAAGGGATCTGCACAGAAATATCAGCATCATAAAAATTTTAGGCACAAGAAATTTTTGTGACATTGATACTTTATCCACAGGATAACATTCCAGCACATGCACTTTCATTTACATAAGTACATAAGTAATGCCACACTGGGAAAAGACCAAGGGTCCATCGAGCCCAGCATCCTGTCCACGACAGCGGCCAATCCAGGCCAAGGGCACCTGGCAAGCTTCCCAGACGTACAAACATTCTATACATGTTATTCCTGGAATTGTGGAGTTTTCCCAAGTCCATTTAGTAGCGGTTTATGGACTTGTCCTTTAGGAAACCATCTAAACCCTTTTAAAACTCTGCCAAGCTAACCGCCTTCACCACGTTCTCCGGCAACAAATTCCAGAGTTTAATTACGCGTTGGGTGAAGAAATATTTTCTCCAATTTGTTTTAAATTTACTACACTGTAGTTTCATCACATGCCCCCTAGTTCTAGTACTTTTGGAAAACGTGAACAGACGCTTCACGTCCACCTGTTCCATTCCACTCATTATTTTATATACAGTGGGGGAAATAAGTATTTGATCCCTTGCTGATTTTGTAAGTTTGCCCACTGACAAAGACATGAGCAGCCCATAATTGAAGGGTAGGTTATTGGTAACAGTGAGAGATAGCACATCACAAATTAAATCCGGAAAATCACATTGTGGAAAGTATATGAATTTATTTGCATTCTGCAGAGGGAAATAAGTATTTGATCCCCCACCAACCAGTAAGAGATCTGGCCCCTACAGACCAGGTAGATGCTCCAAATCAACTCGTTACCTGCATGACAGACAGCTGTCGGCAATGGTCACTTGTATGAAAGACACCTGTCCACAGACTCAGTGAATCAGTCAGACTCTAACCTCTACAAAATGGCCAAGAGCAAGGAGCTGTCTAAGGATGTCAGGGACAAGATCATACACCTGCACAAGGCTGGAATGGGCTACAAAACCATCAGTAAGACGCTGGGCGAGAAGGAGACAACTGTTGGTGCCATAGTAAGAAAATGGAAGAAGTACAAAATGACTGTCAATCGACAAAGATCTGGGGCTCCACGCAAAATCTCACCTCGTGGGGTATCCTTGATCATGAGGAAGGTTAGAAATCAGCCTACAACTACAAGGGGGGAACTTGTCAATGATCTCAAGGCAGCTGGGACCACTGTCACCACGAAAACCATTGGTAACACATTACGACATAACGGATTGCAATCCTTCAGTGCCCGCAAGGTCCCCCTGCTCCGGAAGGCACATGTGACGGCCCGTCTGAAGTTTGCCAGTGAACACCTGGATGATGCCGAGAGTGATTGGGAGAAGGTGCTGTGGTCAGATGAGACAAAAATTGAGCTCTTTGGCATGAACTCAACTCGCCGTGTTTGGAGGAAGAGAAATGCTGCCTATGACCCAAAGAACACCGTCCCCACTGTCAAGCATGGAGGTGGAAATGTTATGTTTTGGGGGTGTTTCTCTGCTAAGGGCACAGGACTACTTCACTGCATCAATGGGAGAATGGATGGGGCCATGTACCGTACAATTCTGAGTGACAACCTCCTTCCCTCCGCCAGGGCCTTAAAAATGGGTCGTGGCTGGGTCTTCCAGCACGACAATGACCCAAAACATACAGCCAAGGCAACAAAGGAGTGGCTCAGGAAGAAGCACATTAGGGTCATGGAGTGGCCTAGCCAGTCACCAGACCTTAATCCCATTGAAAACTTATGGAGGGAGCTGAAGCTGCGAGTTGCCAAGCGACAGCCCAGAACTCTTAATGATTTAGAGATGATCTGCAAAGAGGAGTGGACCAAAATTCCTCCTGACATGTGTGCAAACCTCATCATCAACTACAGAAGACGTCTGACCGCTGTGCTTGCCAACAAGGGTTTTGCCACCAAGTATTAGGTCTTGTTTGCCAGAGGGATCAAATACTTATTTCCCTCTGCAGAATGCAAATAAATTCATATACTTTCCACAATGTGATTTTCCGGATTTAATTTGTGATGTGCTATCTCTCACTGTTACCAATAACCTACCCTTCAATTATGGGCTGCTCTTGTCTTTGTCAGTGGGCAAACTTACAAAATCAGCAAGGGATCAAATACTTATTTCCCCCACTGTACCTCTATCATGTCTCCCCTCAGCCGTCTCTTCTCCAAGCGGTATAGCCCTAGCCTCCTTAGTCTTTCTTCATAGGGAAGTCGTCCCATCCCTGCTATCATTTTAGTCGCCCTTCGCTGCACCTTTTCCAATTCTACTATATCTTTCTTGAGATGCGGCGGCCAGAATTGAACACAATACTCAAGGTGTGGTCGCACCACGGAGCGATATAACGGCATTATAACATCCTCACACCTGTTTTCCATACCTTTCCTAATAATACCCAACATTCTATTCGCTTTCCGAGCCGCAGCAGCACACTGAGCAGAAGGTTTCAGTGTATTATCGACGACGACAACCAGATCCCTTTCTTGGTCCGTAACTCCTAACGTGGAACCTTGCATGACGTAGCTATAATTCGGGTTCTTTTTTCCCACATGTATCAACTTGCACTTGTTCACATTAAACGTCATCTGCCATCTAGCCGCCAGTCCCCCTGATATGCGCACAGTACTAGCCGCCCTTAGCATATAACCTTATTTACTTATTTATCATGTTTCTATCCCGCCTATCCAATGTACAGTCATAAAAAGTAAAACGTAACTCAAAATAAAACAACATATAACAAAACAAAACAAAACAAATACATATAGCATATAGACACTCCAGAACTGGACAAAAAAAAAGGCAGAGTCCGAATGATTCAATTACTCAAAAAAATGTGTCACAAAAGAGATAGGTCTTTAGCTGTTTTTAGGCATTAACAATCAGGTAATTTGACGCTTTTTCAGACTAGCTGTATTGCCTTTGCTAATGTATAGTTCAAAGCAGTGTAGAAATTTAAAAATAAAGCATAGAAAACACAGAAAAGGAAGTACAATTTAAAGAGGAAAGAACAAAAGTAAAGAACAGACAAAACCTCAAACCAATAGTTGGCCCAGCTATAAAGAACATATGGGAACGATCTTCCTGCAGATGGACCTGCCAAAAAGAGGGAAAATCAAGAAGACACTGGCCTTGCAATCTTAAATCTCCTGAAGAGCGATAAACTTTCAGACTTTCCACAATAGCTAACGGGGCATTCGTTATGTCAGGCCTTAAAAACTCCCAACCAAAGTGGACATTAAAGCTAATACCAAGCCACCTTCTCATAAGGAAAGAAAGGGAAAAGGCCTGAGAAGTCCTTGATAATACAGCACCCTATGGACCGGACTGTGGAACGGCTGTTTCCACTAGACTTCAATCGATCATCGCCAAAAACCCTTTCAAAAACTTTTAAGGTTAATTTAACTTATGATCATATAAACCTATTCAAAACCTTCAACAAAAGCTAACGTAAAAGATCAGTAGGAGAATTTTTGATGTTTCTACTGTAACTATGTTCTGTGAAATTTTGGGTTGAGTGGGTTTGCAGGGGGGGGGGGATAACTGGGTTAGTTTTGAAAGTTGGGGGTAACGGAGGGGGGTTTCAATGTTTAAATTGTTTATCGTCATTGTTTTATGACTTGTCCAGCTGTTTGCTGTTTTTCTAGTTTGGCATTTGTAATGACTTGTTTCAGACTGTTAATCGCTGATGAGAACAATAAAGATTTCAAACATAAAATGTTAAATTTAATGTGAGAAACAATGGGTAGCTAATGAAGCATAATAAGGTGCGGAGTTACACGATCAACCCTACCCATATTTCCAATCACCAGAGCCGCAGAATTCTGGACCACCTGGAAAACTCTCAGAGACGTTTATGAAACACCATAAAAGAGGGCAGTACAGTGGTTGAAATAAGAGAGCACATAATTCTGCATCACAAAATGAACATTTTCTACAGAAAGTAAACTTCTGAGTCTTTTAACCAGTGGCATAGCCATGGGTGGGACGGGGACTTCATGCATGGGGACGTCAAAGCATACCTTCAAATGCATACCTCCTACCCACCCTGTTAGATTGTCTATGAAAGACTTTTATATATACTGTCAGCTAGCACATTTGCTTATTTCCGATCTGAGGAAGAAGGGCAACCTTCGAAAGCTAATCAAGAAATGTATTAAGTTATGTCCAATAAAAAAGGTATCATCTTATTTTCTTTTCCATGTTTTATTTGTTTGATTTCTATAGATTCTACATGGAATGTTGCTATTCCACTAGCAACATTCCATGTAGAAGTCGGCCCTTGTAGATCACCAATGTGGCCGCGCAGGCTTCTGCTTCTGTGAGTCTGACGTCCTGCACATACGTGCAGGACGTCAGACTCACAGAAACAGAAGCCTGCGCAGCCTTCTACATGGAATGTTGCTAGTGGAATAGCAACATTCCATGTAGGATCTCCAATAGTAGCAACATTCCATGTAGAATCTCCAATAGTATCTATTTTACTGTCATAGTAACGCTTGAATGTTTTCACTTATATACACTGTCAGCTAGCACATTTGCTTATTTCCGATCTGAGGAAGAAGGGCAACCTTCGAAAGCTAATCAAGAAATGTATTAAGTTATGTCCAATAAAAAAGGTATCATCTTATTTTCTTTTCCATGTTTTATTTTGTTTGATTTCTATAGATTCTACATGGAATGTTGCTATTCCACTAGCAACATTCCATGTAGAAGTCGGCCCTTGTAGATCACCAATGTGGCCGCGCAGGCTTCTGCTTCTGTGAGTCTGACGTCCTGCACGTACGTGCAGGACGTCAGACTCACAGAAACAGAAGCCTGCGCAGCCTTCTACATGGAATGTTGCTAGTGGAATAGCAACATTCCATGTAGAATCTCCCATAGTAGCAACATTCCATGTAGAATCTCCAATTGTATCTATTTTACTGTCATAGTAATGCTTGAATGTTTTCACTTATATACACTGTCAGCTAGCACATTTGCTTATTTCCGATCTGAGGAAGAAGGGCAACCTTCGAAAGCTAATCAAGAAATGTATTAAGTTATGTCCAATAAAAAAGGTATCATCTTATTTTCTTTTCCATGTTTTAATTTTGTTTGATTTCTATTGATTACCTTTAAGAGTGGACTAACACGGCTACCACACCTCTCTTCCTGAGACTGGAAAACTTTCCCTTATTTGACCAGTAAATGCAGTTCTGTTTCCAGAGGTCTCTTCCTATTTCCATTTTCAGTTTCTATCCTGCTCATTCCGAAAGGAACCAGTGCGATGACGTCCAGTGTAACAGTCTGTCTCCTGCAGAGTAGGTCCAACTCCTTTATTCCTCAAGTGTCCTGGTGAAGCCTCCATTTTCTTTCCCGGAAACTGAAAATCATCTTATTTCTAGAGCGTTTAACTTGCCAGAAAATGGGCCCTTTATTCAGGAAAAATATTTAATAAATCGTCTCTGATTTCCTGGCGACCTGATGGCTCTGTAGGAGTAACTCTGTAACTGGGCACCCCGAGGGTGGGTGGGTTGTTGAAACCTTTTCTATAATGGAACCTGGACAGCTGGGTTCTGTTATGGAAAACTAGGGTAACTCAGTATTGGGTCAGTTTATAGAATTATCCTTCACATGTTCTCACGGGAGATGGATCTTTCTTCCAGGAAGTAAGTTTTATATTTATAGAAGCCCTGGGCAAAACAATACTGGAGATCTCTGCTACCTCCCATGAAAGGATGCTCAAACCTGCAGTACTAGGTATGTGCATTAGGGGGCACTCCTGCTTTAAATATTCCAGCTGAACTTTTTCCCCAGCTCCATGAATTCAGGTCATTAATCCCCTTCCCTGTGCACTGCATCACATGGAGGGGACTAGGGAATGAAATTCCAAGTATGAAAGTACTAAAAACCTACTGAGAAGCAGGCCATGAGCTACAATATTAACGCTGGAAGAGTTTGCTGTCACTGGAAATAGAGAGCTAAACTGATTTAAAATGAGGTTTTATTTGATTGGGGGGTGGGGGGGCTGCAATGGGGGAATGTGGTTTCATTAATGTAGGAGGAGCAAGCAAGGAGAAAGGGAGTCTGGAGTGTACTAAAATGCAACGAATATGGGTATTGGAAGACTGCTACCAACAGCCATATGAAACCTATCTTCCTGGACCATCCGGAAGCCTCCTCCAGTCTGCAATTGCCCTGACACAGTGGGTATCCCAGTACCTGGTTCTGGAGGTCAGACTATTTGTCTGTTGGTTTGTATAATTGTAATGAGAGTTTTTGCTTTCTAGAAATGAAAACAAGGTCCTTTCCGGAGAGATTTTAATTGTGTCAGGGTGTCCGTGCAACCTAAGAACATAAGAATGTACATCGCCGTACTGAGTCTGACCAAGGATCCATCTAGCCCAGTATCCTCTTTCCAACGGCAGCCAATGCAGGTCACAAGTAAAACAGATATTATGCTACTTATCCCTTTGTGGAGGGTGGACAGCTTTTCCTTCCTCTGGATTTCCACCTTCTTTTATCTTTTCTCTTTCATCAGTAAACACAGCTGCACAGGGCTCTGCTTTGGGTGACTTTCTTCAGGGAGTTTATTAGCATCATCTTCATAGACTTCGCTTATTTATTGCATTTGTATCCCACATTTCCCCACCTATTTGCATGCTCAATGTGGCTTCCTTCCTCCTAGCATGAACCCCCTTCACCCTTCCCCAGCATCAGCTCCTTATCCCAAAATTAGGCCCGTTCTCCCAAACCCAGCATCTCTAATTGGAGCTGGTTCTGATGGGTCCAAAAAGAACATTTCTTGCCTTGCACAATTCAGTTTTACAGACTTTATTTATTAGGATTTATTTACCACCTTTTTGAAGAAATTCACCCAAGGCGGCATCACCCCCCCCCCCCCCCCCCCCCCCCCCTCCTTACCCTCTACCACACACACCCTGACTGGGAGTCACTCAGGACAGCAGGAAATGAGACTGAGAAGGCCATGTCCTTTTTATCTTTGATGCGCTTTTCCCTGTATTTCCCTATTCAACCTGCTCTGCCATCCTTATCCTTCCAAGAGAGAAAGCCAGGACATGTGCAGGCTTTTAATTCCTTCTGATGGCTGACTGACTGCTGACCTCCGTTGCTTCTCTTCCAGTTAAACACAAGGCCATGGAGCTTGGCTGCATCAATAACTAGGCCCCTGCTTTACTACTGCAGGGTCCCAGGCGGCCTGTGAAATTTGGAACAGTCCTTTTTAACCTCTATCTGAGCAGATTCTAGGCATAGGGGCCAGCTCTGTGGGTGCAGTGGCTACTTGAACACCCCCAATATTGAGCAAAGTCTTTGACTATGTCCAGGGAGAGGTGATTTCTGTTGGGTTTAGCACCCCCAATAGTTTTGAAAAGTCGACTCCTGTGATTCTAGGGCACAGGACTGTTTCAGGTGAGTCACAGAATCCGGCCCAGTGTGTTTTCTTGATTGGAGTTTGCTGTCATCAGTACCTTTGTTTTAGTTGCAGGGAAATCTGTAGTGACTGCTGTGAGACTGTGGTTTTCTCCACTGGACAGAACTGTAATTACACCGTGTTTCTTCCAGTCTTGACTGTCTTACCACTGGCTGAACACTAATTCCACATTTTATAGCTGTTTAAATGCTTTGAAGGGTAGATTTTACTACAGCAACAGATTATCCAGCTGACTACGTGAATAGATAAAGCAGGTACTGGAAATTTAAAAAAAGACTGGCCAAAGCAGTATTCAAAAGGCAAGGAACAGCACAGACCCTGGCCACAGTCTAACCATTGAAACCCAAACAATGTAAACCCCAGGGTAGCCCTCTGGACTCTGCAGTTCTTGCACTGGGCTTCCTATCATCAGGGGGGTGGGGAGGCATTTGGGGCATACCAAAGGGTCAGTGCTCCAGGCTGCCTTTGTGAGTCATAAATCACTTTTAATTGGGGTCTATAAAAAGATAAAAGGGAAGACAGCTTGTTTAATAAACTCTGCCCATCAAACATATACAGTGTTATTGCACTTCTGAGAGTGAGAAAGCAGAGATTTTCTGGTACTACTAAGGTGCAGGAGCAGATCTGTATGTGGGAGGTGGGGGAGGGGGTGTCCCAGTGCTGGAACAGCAGGGGAGCAGAGAAGACAACTTTAAAAATGGTTGGGACTGCTCCACCCACAGAAAAAGGCAGAAGCCACTGAAAATCTGGCCTGCAGAGCCCAGACCTAGGCCAAAAGAGTCAAGGAAACCTCTGGTCTCTCCCTTCAGACCCTGGCCCAGCCACACCAGTCTTCCTTAGTTCCCACCAGTCTCTCTGCCCCTTAGCCTGTCCCCACCTCTCCCTTTACGCCCTCTAGTTTTCTTTAATTCTTCCCCTCGCTCTTAGGCATAATTGAACTTTTTGCACTTTGGGGCTTAATAAGCGTCAGCCTGGTGCATCCCACATCCTTGCCCGTTCTGTTTCCCACTTGCCCCTCATAGGGGAATCATTCCATCCCCTTTGCAATTTCTTTTCTCTTTGTTTAAAATGGGTGCATAGTGCATTGACGATGCATCATGGCTTGATACAGAGGCATTGCTAATATTCACCATTTTTCACTAGATTTCCTATAGTGTAAATATAAGTGTTTATGTTCTAAAACTTCGCAAATAAGATAATAATTGAAAATCGTATTTCTATTAGCCCTCATCTGATTTTATGAAGGTTGGGCTATTTTCGGGTTTGGGATCCCAATTCTCTGAATTCCTTGGGCTACGTTTGGGCAGCAAACCTCATTTAAAATCTGACAACACTGACTGTACAAATATCTCCCAGAACTGGGACTGGGAAGGAAGTACATTCGGAGCCAATCAGCCCAGGAAGGGACTATTGACCGATGCAGGGCTGTGCAAAGTTTGTTTCAGAATAGGTTAGAAAGGGGCTCATTTTCGAAGCACTTACACTTACAAAGTTCCATAGGTTACTATTGGGCTCATTTTCGAAAGAGAAGGACGTCCATCTTTTGACATAAATCGGAAGATGGACGTCCTTCTCCCAGGGACGTCCAAATCGGTATAATGGAAGCTCGATTTAGGACATCTTCAACTGCAGTCCATCGCAAGTACGTCCAAAGTTCAAGGGGGGGTGTTGGAGGCATAGCGAAGGTGAGACTTGGGAATGCCTAACACTTAGACGTCCTTGACCCAAGATCGAAAAAAACAAGGACGTCCCTGACGAGCACTTGGATGTTTTCACCCGGGCCTGTTTTTCTTACAACTAAGGCACAAAAAGGTGCCTGAAATGACCAGATGACCACTGGAGGGAATTGGGGATGACCTCCCCTCACCCCCCCCCCCCCAGTGGTCACCAACCCTCTCCCACCCAAAAAAAACATCTTTCAAAATATTTTGTGCCAGCCTCAAATGTCATACTCAGGTCCATCACAGCAGTATGCAGGTCCCTGGAGCAGTTTTAGTGGGTGCAGTCCACTTCAGCCAGGCGGACCCTGTTCTTTGGTAAATTCTGAGGTGCAGAGGGGTCAGAGTTCAGGGAGTTGCTGTCTCTTTTGATACCAACCATCCATGCTTTAGCAGAGCCCAGTCCCATAAAACCAAACTCCAGAAACCTGAAGGTGGACCGGTGCCCAGCCTCCTGCAGGACAGAAAGGGGGGCCCCAGGAGTTACACTGTTATGAAGTTCCCATGTCATTTCAAACAAATGCACACAACACCAGCTCAAGAGACTATGGTGCCTGAGCCACCTTTTGCATTGGCAGGCCCCCTCCACCCCCCCCCCCCACCTGTGATCCAGTATCTCTCCTTCTACTCCCTACCCCTCCCTCGCCACTCCTGTATCTCTCTCTCAAGCCTCTGAAGGGCACCAAAATCACAATCTGGCTTCCCTTCCACCTGCAACCTAGCATCTTAATTTCCTACTTTACATAACAAAATTCTGTGTTACCTATTACTATGTAAGCCTCATTGAGCCTGCTTTTAGTGGGAAAGTGCGGGATACAAATATAATAAATAAATAAATAATATATACAGTCTCTGTGATTTGATGTAAAACACTGTGTACATCTGGTATCAAACTCACAAATAATAATAACAATAATCATCAGCCCAGTATTGAAAAGGACCTATATATTGTCTGATACAATGACCTCATCATCTCTACCAAACACTGACAGCTCTAATCAATGTCTGGGATAAATGAGGTCTAAATGCATCAGGAGTCCCCACCCAGGAACACCCCGGTCACAGGTCAGTTTTTTCCTATTAGTAATACCAAGGATTTAATGCCCTTCCCCTGGTGACTCACCACTGATACTCTGAGGCAGGGATTTCACTTTGTTCACATCTCCATCATGGAAGGAAACCACAGTTAGCGCTTCTGGACTGAAGGAAGTTCAGCTTCAAGGAAAAAACATCCTTACAAGCCTGGACTTGGCCATTTCCTTTCATCATCTGTTCAGCACCCGTTCCGGGCTGTTATAACTTTAGAGGAATGTCTGTCCAAGCCTTTCATTTCATTAATAGGGCTTAGAATGATTATCACTTTGCTGATGATTTTTAAAAGGCTGAACAGCCCTCCTCCCTGTACACATGGTGCATACATATATCTGATTGGTATCACCTGAGCAGTTTTCTTTTCAATGCTCTTCCCCACAAGCACAGTTTGACCTTTTAATTTGGAGAGGGGACAGGGGATAGTGAGATCAGATTGATGGGGGTGGGATAGAGTAATTTCGCCTCTCCTTCTCTTGCTGGCATGGGGAGGGGGTCTCTTCCTGTCCCATAGTCTTCTCTTCTCCCCAGCCTCCCTCCCTCACAATTTTAGCACAGTAGATAAAAACAGGTTTTTTGGAAAGATATAAATGCAAAATTAAAGCCAGAGCAATTCTTATCTGTGAGTGTCCTTTAGGCAGGAGTCAAGAAAAGACCATGTGGGTTAAAAATGCACCTCCTTCAACAGAGCTATCAGCCACACCTGAGCCCACTTTTACAAAGCCAGATGGGGGGGGGGGGGGGGGGAAGGAGAGGGCTCAGCACACTTTTAGGAAGTAAACAAAAAAGATCGAATTCTTTTGGTAATTATATCTAGTTTACAGATTAAACAGATATCAAACCAATTTAAATCACAGCAAGCAAATCACAATATTGTAAACAGCCTCCAACCTCTAGCTGGGAATTGCATGGTATACAAACAGCAGATTAGATTAGATTACATAGTAGATGACGGCAGAGAAAGACCTGTAACGTCCATCCAGTCTGCCCAACAAGATAAACTCATATGTGCTACTTTATGTGTATACCTGACCTTGATTTGTATCTGCCATTTTCAGGGCACAGACCGTAGAAGTCTAACCCAGCACTAGCCCTGCCTCCCACCACCGGATCTGCCACCCAATCTCCGCTAAGCTTCTGATCTAATTACATTAGATCTCTAGCAACTTGAAGATAAATTTTGACTGTTTCTCTTTGGTTCTGCCAGCAGAGGGAGCCAGAAGAGTACAGATGTCCTGATGGCAAAGTGAGAGCATAAGCAAAGAAGTCAGCTCTCTCTCAGGACCCAAGTAGGATCTGCAGCAGGGTTAGGGGGAGGGCAATTGCCCTGGGCTCTCATGCTACAGGGGCCCCAAGCCTGTCTGAAGTTGAAGGGCAAAATGCCTGCTGATGGGATTCAAAATGTCTGCCCTGGGCCCCTTAAGCATATTTAACACCGACCTGGGCCAGCTGCGCTTGAAAAAAAGTCTGTCTTTCTAGCATAATTTTGAGTAGAGAGGTGTGGTAGCCGTGTCAGTCCACTTTGAAAGGTTATCAATAGAAATAAAACAAAATAAAACATGGAAAAGAAAATAAGATGATACCTTTTTTTTTTTAAATAAACTTTTATTGGTGACATCAACAATTGTGTTATTCCAGTCTTATCACAATAAGTATAACATTTTCACAACCATCATGTAACTTTTGTCTCACATCGTCACACCTTTTGTTATTTCTCCCCCCTTCCCTTAAGCTAATCCCTCTCCCTCCCTTTCTCCCCCTGCCTTCCCCACCCCCCACCCACCCTCCCTTCCTCCCAGGTAGTGCTCTGATAGTATGTTTATGCCTATCCATTAAGCACTCTACTCCGTGCCGAGGGTGTTAGAGTATCCAGGAAAGGCTGCCAACACTGAAAGAACTTGTCTCCCCTCGGGGATGCTAAATCAGGTAAATCTTTTCGCTCCATAGCGCATAAGGAGAGCATGTAGGCCCACCACAACTGGATCGAGGGTCCTTCCTCCAGATGATACCTTTTTTATTGGACATAACTTAATACATTTCTTGATTAGCTTTCGAAGGTTGCCCTTCTTCATCAGATCGGAAATAAGCAAATGTTGGTAGATGACAATATATATAAGTGAAACATCAAAGCATTTCAGTGACAGTCTAGCAGGATGGGGGTGGATAGGGGGTGTGTATTTCCGATCTGACGAAGACGTAGTAGTAATTATAAGTAGAATTTCTGTCCCCTGCACTTGTCCACATTAAATTTTATCTAGCACTTGGATGATCCTGCCATCAGGCGTATACTGGGATATGGAGGGGCCCTGACATCCTCCTCTGACTTTTACGAACTTGGGAAAGTCACAATTTCTTTTTAATGTATAAAAAACTTGTTCACTACAAGTTTGGTGAAAGTTAGTCAAGCAGATATATACAAAATAACATGAAACACATCAGTACTTTTATTCAATCTGTAACGAGTCTATGGCATATCAAATCCCATCCCCTTCCCTAACAGGAACAGGACCTGGACCCCGGCATTAACTTATACAGATTTTTGGCTGTATCCACCGAAATGAAATCGTTAATCAATGACCACGAAAGACTGGTTTGCCAGTCTTTGATCCCAGAGATCAATATGTAAACTTTCCCCCTGATATTGAACCGTAGTGGTCAGCGTTTTTTTTAAAGGCCAATCTCTGGAGGGTCAGTACCCGGACACAGGCCAGCTGAATATACAGATTTGGTGCTGAGTGATGGCATTATTCGGTAAAAGCAATATTCAAGCTCTAACCAGAGAAACTGAAGTCAGCCCTTTTCCTGTCCTACCTTTCTGGAGAGTTCTCTCTTTAGAAGATTGAGGGGTCCTTTAACCAAGCTGCAGTAAAAAGAGCCCTGCGCTAGCGATGGGGGACTGTTTATGCCACGCCCTAATGGGTTAAAAGGCCCCAAAAAAAGAAGACATGGCCAGTAAGGTTACTTTTACCGCGTGACCATGCGGAGGGGGGGGGGGGGGAGAACATACCAACACCCATTGAGATGGCGGTAAGGGCTCCCGTGCTAACCCAGTGCTAACCGGGTAGCTTGCGGTGCTGCTCGATTACCACTGGGTTAGCACCAGGCCAATTTTCCCTAGCATGGGAAATGGTGAGTGCCGGGGCTGGAAGTAGGGCTGGCCCCCGCGTTAGGCCGGTGGTACCACCAGATTAGCATATGGTGAGCCCGCATTGGGTTTACTGACGCTTTGTAAAAGGGACCCTGAATGTTCAACTAATCAGATAATCTCGGGCTCTGCCTAAGCCCTGGCCTGGATCACCCCGGCAGGGCCGCCAAGAAGGGGAGGGGGGGCAGGGGGGCAAAATTTCCCGGGCCTGGACCTCCAAGGGGGGCCCAGCGCCGGGGTCAGGCTGCCGGCACTGCAGTTCCTGGTCTCACCTGCCTGCCTCCTCGGCTCTGGGCCCCCTGCATTCGAAGCAGCAGTCACAGATCGCCTCCCTTCGGGCCTTCCCTCCCTGTGTCCCGCCCTCGCGGAAACCGGAAGTTACATCAGATGAGGGCGGGACACAGGGAGGGAAGGCCAGAAGAGAGGCGATC
The DNA here is from genome assembly GCF_901765095.1 of Microcaecilia unicolor. Taxonomy (NCBI): domain Eukaryota; kingdom Metazoa; phylum Chordata; class Amphibia; order Gymnophiona; family Siphonopidae; genus Microcaecilia; species Microcaecilia unicolor. Next base: position 108,967 of record NW_021963297.1, on the reverse strand, counting down.
TGCGACTGCCACATTGAATGCAGGGGGCCCGGAGCCATGGAGGCAGGCAGGTGAGACCGCAGACTGCAGCGGCAGGGGGTGGCAGCGGCGGGGAGATCGACGGGGGCAGCAGCAACAGGGGGGGGGGGGCGGAGGCGGGGCGGCCTTGCCCCGGGCCCGGCCTAGTCTCTTGGTGGCCCTGCACCCCGGCTGTATCCAAACACTGCCAAGGCAGTCAGAGGAAATATTTGCAGTACCCTCTAGTTAGAGACACTGACCAGCACTTATCCCATTGCAGCTCCTTCAAACCACATAACTGCCTTTAAATTCTGATCCCACCATGCTCAATTTCCACTTCTAGAAGTGAACCTTTAGGGTATTTCATTAGCATATTGCCATATATGAAAAATACTTTATTTATTTTTTGTCTATTAGATTGTAAGCTCTTTGAGCAGGGACTGTCTTTCGTCTATGTTTGTGCAGCGCTGCGTATGCCTTGTAGCGCTATAGAAATGCTAAATAGTAGTAGTAGTAGTCTCTTGTAATCAGAGGTGATATTGTGATGTCATAATGCCTCAGTCCACCAATAAGAGCCAACCTCATCAGTGATGTCACAATGGCTTGATTGTCCTATACTTGGCTCCATTTTATTACATAGCTCTTTGAGCAGGGACTGTCTTTCTTCTTTGTTTGTGCAGCGCTGCGTACGCCTTGTAGCGCTATAGAAATGCTAAATAGTAGTAGTAGTCTCTTGTAATCAGAGGTGATATTGTGATGTCATAATGCCTCAGGCCACCAATAAGAGCCAACCTCATCAGTGATGTCACAATGGCTTGATTGTCCTATACTTGGCTCACTTTTATTACATAGCTCTTTGAGCAGGGACTGTCTTTCGTCTATGTTTGTGCAGCGCTGCGTACGCCTTGTAGCGCTATAGAAGTGATAAATAGTAGTAGTAGTAGTACAGTCGATCCCTCTTTCTCCATGTAACAAAATACATTATCAAACATTTCCCCAAAAGATAAACAGACCCCAGAAAATTCACTTTATCTGTCCATGGCAAATAGACAGACATGAAAAAGCTATGGATCACTCCCCCCCCCCCCCCCCCCAATTAAAGGCTCCACACACAGGACAGTGACTTTTAGTCTTACTGCGGAGGGAGCAAAGGGGCTCAGGAAGGAAACATCATAGTAGAAAGACTAAATGAATGTTTTGCTTTAGTCTTAGTCATTACTAAGAAGAAATGTTGGGGAAGATGCCCCAGTCAGAAATGATTGAGGTCTATAAACTCCTGAGTGGTGTAAAGTGAGTAGAAATGAATCGATTTTCTTACTCTTTGAAAAAAAGTACAAAGACCAGGGGACGCTCAACGCCCTCATCCTCCCCGTCTCTTCAGCCCGCAATCTCGGAGTCATTTTTGACTCCTCCCTCTCCTTCTCTGCCCATATCCAGCAGACAGCTAAGACCTGTCGCTTCTTCCTCTATAATATTAGCAAAATTCGCCCATTCCTCTCTGAACAGACCACCTGAACCCTCGTCCACTCGCTCATTACCTCTCGTCTTGACTATTGCAACCTTCTCCTCGCTGGCCTCCCGCTTAGCCACCTATCCCCCCTTCAATCTGTCCAAAATTCCACCGCACGTCTCATCTACCACGTGAACCGATACTCTCCTATCACCCTTCTCCTCAAGTCGCTTCACTGGCTACCGATTCGCTATCGTATACAGTTCAAGCTTCTCCTATTGACCTTCAAGTGCACTCAATCTGCAGCCCCCCATTACCTCTCTACCCTCCTCTCCCCGTATGTTCCCACCCGTAACCTCCGCTCTCAGAACAAATCACTCCTATCTGTACCCTTCTCCACCACCGCTAACTCCAGACTCCGCCCCTTCTGCCTCGCATCACCTTATGCCTGGAACAGACTTCCCGAGCCCATACGCCATGCGCCCTCCCTGACCATTTTCAAGTCCTTACTCAAAGCCCATCTCTTCTCCCTTGCTTTTGGCGCCTAACCACCTTCTCCATTCATGATACCTACACTTACTACATAGTTTGTTACCTTTAGATTGTAAGCTCTCTTGAGCAGGGACTGTCCTTCCCCATGTTTAAACTTATACAGCGCTGCGTAACCCTGGCAGCGCTATAGAAATGCTAAGTAGTAGTAGTAGTAGTAGAAATTACATGGAAATACTTTTAAAACAAATAGGAGAAAATATTTTTACACTCAACATATAATTAAGCTCTGGAACTCAAGTGGCAAAAGCATTTAATGCAGCAGGGTTTCAAAATGGTTTAGCCAAATCCTTGAAGGAAAAGTCCATACATTGTTATTAAGGTTGACCAGAGGAAAGCGGTTTATCCGTAGGATCGGTAGCATAAAATGTTGCTACTTTTTGGAATTCTGCTGGGTATTTGTGACCTGGACTGGCCACCGCTGGAAGCAGGATACTGGGCTAGATGGACCTTTAGTCTGACCCAATATGGCTTTTCACATGTGGCTATACTACAGCATCTGTATAAGTCAGTGACCCCTAGTGGTAGGAAGGAGCTCTTACCTTCTTGTCCTATATTTTTCTTGGGAGTTTTTCTTCTTGTCCAAAGGTGAAAGATAGATTTCTCAGAAGATAGTGCTTAGGGCGCCTGGTGGAGAGAAGTGAAAGAGTTAAGGAGAGCACAGAAGTACAGAACATTGCCGCCCCCACCCCCCCCACCCCCCCCAGGAGTCCACAAAGGAGACTCCACAAAGGGAGATTGGAGGAGAGAGTCTGTGACAGGGATGGCTCTCAAGGGCCACAACCCAGTCGGGTTTTCAGGATTATCCCCAATAAATATGCATACACACTATTCTATACTGGATTAAACATCAATGTTAATAACTGTACTCAATATTATTAATATGTATCACTCACACAGTTATTGTAAACGGTCTTTGTTTATTATACATAATATTGCAAATGTTTCCTCCAACATCAATTGCCAAATATCCTACATACATGCTCATTCTCACTCATTCACATATCTTCACACCTTATAACCTCTGACTAATACATTAAATTGCTGTCTACCCTCCAGGACCCATTGTCAACTCTTACAACCAGCAATATAATGATTCACAAAAACTTTTTTTATCTTCCTGCACGAATGCACAGTCATCTGTGGAAACTGTACTCTGGAACACTACCATGCAGTAACTAAGAAATCAGATGGTCCATCAGCTGATCAATTCATCCGTGAAATTTCTTATTTTCACAAGTCACTTCATCCGTGTATTTATCTCGAGGTTCAGGTTACTCAAGGGATTCACACCCCAAAAAAATCTCTTACAAAAAAGGGTTCTTGGTAGCATAGCTCACAAATCTTCTGCAAACACCCAAAGTTGGTGTGCAATCAATCCATCGCCATTCTCAAATCGCCCCAGACCCCAAATATGGATGAGATCTATTTGCATACAATGGAGGCAGTACTTTTAAATCTCATGCATATTAATTAGGGAAATCCTGAAAACCCACCCCTGGTCTATGAGGAGGAAGCACTGGATTACAGGAATGGCGCGAATAGGGTTTTCCACATTGCTCAGGACTCAGAAATCACTGCAGAGAATATGAAGGAAGGATTTGTACTAAGGGATCACAGACCAGGAACCCAAAGTTGCTGAGGAATCGGGAGGAAAGACTGGAGCAACAGGATCACAGACACAGCTCGTGCTGGGTTCTGCATTTTGGAACTGGATTCCAGCACACCCTTGCCTCCCCATCTCTCTCCCTCATAGCCCCCCAGCTATGGCCATTAAAATGGACTTGGGGGGAAAATTCACTGCTTATTTCTGGGATAAGCAGTATAAAATGTTTTGTACTTTTTGGGGATCTTGCCAGGTACTTGTGACCTGGATTGGCCACCATTGGAAACAGATACTGGGCTTGATGGACCTTTAGTCTGTCCCAGTGTGGCAATACTTATGAACTTATGTACAGCTCGCCCCCCCTCTTTCCTCTCCCTCATTCACCCCAGGCTTAGAAGTGCCTCTTCTCTGTCACAAAGCATCTGGTACCAGGCCTGAGATCCTGGGAGTGACTGGTGGTCACTGGTGTTGATCACTCCTATAGTACTACAGAGCATATGTCTCCCCGGCTCCATTTCTGTTTCGTACTTTCTATGCTGCCTTTTTCCGTCAGAAGGGGGCCCAAAGCATGCCTACTTCTCTGCTCCTGGTGGTCTCCCAGGGCCAGCTTTTTCACGCTCCTTCCCGCTAGTGACCCCCTTACGAGGTGGTCTGTGCTTGTAGTGTATCACCTTTGGGCCTTCTGGGGCCTGATGCATCACATAGTTTGGATCTGCAGAAAGACAGCACCTTTCCACTGAGAGAAGCTGGTTTGTTAAAATTTATGGCTTGATAGTGCAGGGATGCTGTGCCTAGGTGAAGGCCCAGGAATGATGGAATAGAATAAGGTAGGAACAGCAGTGATGGGACAAAGGCTCCATCCCATCCATCACTACAGCTCAGCTTGCTGCTAGACGGCAGGGAGTAACCCATTCAGAGGCAAATCTGTCAGACCCTGGTGTTAACTGTCAGACACTCTCCTGACATAGGTCACTTTCACAAGCAGGGGAGACCATCAGTAACGGAAAGACAACCAGCCATGGCAGGGAGGAAAATCATCCATCACCAGAGGCTGATGGGAGCTGAATGGGCCACTCCTAGTTTGCTTCAGAGAGGAGGAATTAATCTGCTCTTAGGTAGCATGAAAAGTTCCTTCCTCTGGGGTCCTGCTAGAGGAGGAGGAGGAGGAGGAGGAAGAGGCATATTTACCAGTAGCAGGTTCTGTTCAGAGGAAACTTAAAAATTGCTGCCAGTTCCCTGGAAAGGATTCCTTTCTTTGGTGCTTCCTAAGCCTGGGTAACTGTCATCTCTGTGTTCTTCCCATTCATTGGGGTGGGGGGTGGGGGGAGGGTGCTGTTAGTGGACATGCTCGCAATAGCTGAACTTGTAAACTGCAGCACATGAGAGCAGTGAACATGTGTGGATCAGCAGCCCATGTTTAACAATGTTCACATCAGCGAATGTTAGCAGTAACCAGGCTCAGTTCAGTATCACGTGTGTTAACATCGCTAACGTCAGCAGCAGATACATAAATACATAAGTATTGCCATACTGGGAAAGACCAAAGGTCTTGGGAAGAAAGGTTTTATTTATTTATTTATTGCATTTGTATCCCACATTTCCCCACCTATTTGCAGGCTCAATGTGGCTTACAAGGTCCCGTTATGGCAATCGCCATTCCAGGTTGAAAGATACAATTGGTAGCCCGTAGGGACCAGATGTAAAAAGAAAATAGTCAGAAACTAGGTGGAGTGGTGATGTGTTATAAATAACTATTATTCCATTTGGTGTGCCTTGGTGAAGACATAGGTCTTCAAAGATTTACGAAAGTTAGTTATTTCACAAATTGTTTTTGAGTTTCCACATTGAGTGGAACATTTTCTTTGTTATGTTTTTCGCATGGATTTCTAGTGTGAGATTTCGATCAATTGTAACTCCGAGAATTTTCAGACAGGGAGGGTGTAATCTGGGGTGTTTATAGTGGTGGGTTTGTTAGTGTTGTATTGTGAAGAGAGGATGAGACATTGTGTTTTCTCAGCATTTAGTTTTAGTTGGAACGCATCCGCCCATGAATTCATTATTTGGAGGCTGTGAGAAATTTCTTTGTACCCTCGTACAAAGCCCTAAAAGAGAGTGTCAATATCTCGAATCATACAATAATTACTGGGAGCCGATGAAGTTGCCGGAAAAGTGGAGTGATGTGATCATTTATTTGCGCAGCAGAGGAAATGAGCAGCTGAATTTTGTAGGGGTTGGAGATGTTTTACAGTCGTTCTGGGCAATCTTGAATAAATAATACTGGAATAATCTATATGTGAGATTACAAATGCATGTAGTGCTGACGTGTCAAAGTATCTTCTAATGGATTTTAGTTTCCTCTCACCCACATTAGAAACCTGGTCTCCGTATCTCAAAAAAGATATAGTAGAATTGGAAAAGGTACAGCGAAGGGCGACGAAAATGATAGTGGGGATGGGACGACTTTCCTATGAAGAGAGGCTGAGAAGGCTAGGGCTTTTCAGCTTGGAGAAGAGACGGCTGAGGGGAGATATGATAGAAGTGTATAAATAATGAGTGGAATGGATCGGGTGGATGTGAAGCGACTGTTCACGCTATCCAAAAATACTAGGACTAGAGGGCATGAGTTGAAGCTACAGTGTGGTAAATTTAAAACGAATCGGAGAAAATTTTTCTTCACCCAACGTGTAATTAGACTCTGGAATTCGTTGCCGGAGAACGTGGTACGGGCGGTTAGCTTGACGGAGTTTAAAAAGGGGTTAGATAGATTCCTAAAGGACAAGTCCATAGACCGCTATTAAATGGACTTGGAAAAATTCCGCATTTTTAGGTATAACTTGTCTGGAATGTTTTTACGTTTGGGGAGCGTGCCAGGTGCCTTTGACCTGGATTGGCCACTGTCGGTGACAGGATGCTGGGCTAGATGGACCTTTGGTCTTTCCCAGTATGGCACTACTTATGTACTTATGTACTTAAATGACAACTGGGTGTCAAGAAGGACACCCAGGTTTCTAAAGAGTTAACTATTCTACCCAATAGAGTAGGGGGTCTGAACAGGTTGAAATTGACAGCCAGTAACCAGCAAGCTACGGACAAGTTAAGAGAAAGATGATTATCATATAACCAAGATGTAACAGTGTTTAAACCGTGCTGAAGAGAAGAAAGGTCTGGGTTATCTGACAGTGAGTAATGAATCAGTAAAATATCATCCACGTAGTAATACGTGAACATAAGAGTAGCCATACTGGGTCAGACCAATGGTCCATCCAGCTCAGTATCTTGTTTTCTAAACAGTGGCCAAACCAGGCCACAAGTACCTGCAGAAACCCAATTAGCAGCAACATTCAATGCTACCAATCGCAGGGCCAGCAGTTACTTCCCCATGTCAATCTCAATAACGGACTATGGACTTTTCCTCCAGGAACTTGTCCAAATCTTTTTTAAACCCACATCCTCCAGCAAAGAGTTCCAGATCTTAACTATTCGTTGAGTGAAAAAATATTTCCTCCTATTTGTTCAAGGCAAGCTGTTCTTGAATTGGAACGGCTAATGAACTTAAAAAGACATTAAACAAAAAAGGTGATAATATTGATCCTTGTGGTATTCCACACTCGATTGGAAAGACATCAGAAGAGTCAGAATGAGATGTTGTTACTATAAGGGAGCGATCTTGAAGGAATGGTCCAAACCAGTTGAAGACCTGTCCAGAAAGCCCTAATGACTAACCTACAAAGAAGAATGGACTGATTCACAGTATCAAAGGCCACTGTCAAGTTGAGCAAAATGATTAAGGCCTTGTAGCCTTTGTCTAGATTTGCATGGATCTCAGAACTGAATCCTGATTGATGGGGATGTAATGCGGAAACTGCTTCTAGGTAAGTCAACAACTGAGGAAACACTACTTTTTCTAGTAGTTTAGAAAGAAAGCACAGGTTGGATATTGGGCGATAGTGAGCTGGGATTTGTCGATCTTAAGATTCCCTTTCTTTAACATTGGGTGTATCACTGCCCGTTTCCAGAGACTGGGAACTGTTCCAATAGACAGGCTTTGAATTATAATTAATAATGCCAAGGGGAGTAAGACATGAGGTGCGAGTTTAAGCCAACTGGAGAAATCGAATCCAGATGGCTAGTAGTTAAATGCATACTTGATAAAGTCTGAGTCAGTACTGTTAAAGACGACGGTAAAGCAAATTTTGACCAGACGTGTTACTGCAACGGGAGAGGTAGGTTCCTCCAATTGATGGGAAAAAGTAGAACATATGTTACTTACCTTGCCAACAAAAAATCTGGCCAAAGTATTTGGAGATGGAAGATCCTCATTCAATGCGTAGCTTGGCTGGGTCAAAGATTTCAGACTTGTATACAATTTCTGCAGTGGATTGGGAGATTTTAGCAAAAGATTAAAATAGTAGCTTTTTTAAACTAAAGTTCATTGGGATTTATAATGGTGTTGACAGTTCCTACATCTAATGCATGTGTCCTAAGACTATTATAATGCCTTTGTATTGCTCCTTGGTGTGACCTCACCTTGAGTATTGAGTGCAATTCAGCTCACCTCATCGCAAAAAGATGTAATGGAACTGAAAAAGTGCAACTAAAATGATTAAAGGGATGGAATGATTCTGATATGAGGAAAAGCTACAGAGGTTGGGGCTCAACTTGGAGAAGATGGCAGAGGGGGGATATGATAGAGGTCTATAAAATCCTGGAGTGGAACAGATAAACACAAGTCAATTGTTTACACTTTCAAAAAGTACAAAAGTGAACTTAACATAGTAAAACGTTTAAAACAATTAAGAGAAAACACTTTTTCACTCAACGCTTATTAAGCTCTTTAACATGCCAGATGATCCGGTAAAAGCAGTAAATGAAGTTGTGTTTAAAAAAGGTTTGGCCAAATTCCTGGAGGAAAAGTCTGTTATTAAGATAGACATGGGGAAGCCTCTGCTTGCCCTGGGATTAGTAGCATGGAATCTTGATACTATTTCTGCCAGGTACTTGTGACCTGGATTAGCCACAGTTGGAGGCAGGATGCTGGGCTAGATGGACCCAGTATGGCAATTCTTATATACTTGAATCCCACTCCCCTTCAAGAGCCATCAGCTATAAAGGACAGACCAGGCAGAGGAAAATCTACCAGAGAATGCTGCATGCATGTTAACACCCAGGAGGTAAGAAGGGAACTTAAAACTGTTGCTCATTTTGGAACTGACATGCTTTCCTTGGCTCCACACGGTATAAACATTGCTCAGAGCCAGGTTTTCTGTTTATGGGGTTGTTTGTTTACTGTACATATTACTTCCCCTTCAGGGTTTCTCTGCGGTTTCACCAAATAATCCTTCTGAAAGAAACAAAGTTTACAATCTTTCATGTTTGTCCCAGATAACTCTGGACTTAAAGGAGCCAGTCACCTGGGATTTCCCCCGAGAGAGCAAGCTGGGAGGTCAGCTCCTTGGCACATCCCTCTCCCTTGGATTGGGGCAGGTTCGGATATTCTTTCAGGGGCCAATGCAGTAAGATATGCAGGGGTTTACTTTTACTCTTGATGCAGAAAGAAAGATCAGTGTTGAAGCACTGTGCTATAGGATGGTGTAATAGGTATGTTAAATACATGCAAATTGCTGCATTAGAAATTGCTCTTGATGTAAAAAAAATTGGGCTAAACTCTAGTGCAGTCATTTACTGTTGTTACATGGAGTATGTATGTTATGGTAGGCCGTCACCTAGTGTGTATTCAGAATAAGGATATAACCCATGTACATAAACAATCCCCCCGCCTGGTGCTCAGACCAGATATTCAATACCAGCCCATATCTGGTGACCGGCATTCAGTATCCAGTTTCACTTTTGACCGTGGCAACTAACTGGTTAAGCTGATTTTCTGCGCTAACGGGTTAAGTACTTAGCGGTTAAAGACTGGCCTATTTACACAGCCTATTTTAACAGCTAAACATAGCCAGTTTGACACTGAATATCCGTCCAATTCCAGTTCATATTATATCACCCTGGCTTGAAGAACATCAAGGCTGATGCACTTGCTCAACAATTCACCTCTGTGGACAGCCAGACCCAATCAACAAGGGGCCCATCATACCTCCTTCCAAGGTTGTTGCGAATGTTGAGTACTAAGAATTGCTGGAGAAAAGTTCCCAAGAATCCCGTGGTGTGAAACCCTCAGGTTCTGTTTCTGCTGGTTGGATCTTCATCCCTAGTGCTTGTCACTGAAAGTGTTCAGTTGAGGACACAACTCCAGATTTCCCAATCATCCAGGAGTAAAGAAGATTACCGAACTGATCTCCAGAGCCTTCTGGTGATCTTCAATGCACAAAGACTGATCTTGTGTTTTAGCCTGTCCTGAATGCACTAGAACCAGGATTCTTCAATGTTATCCATGTGCCCTCTTGTAGCCACTTCCTGAGCCAATGAAGCCTTGGTCTTGTCTTGCCATGGACTTTATAACCTATCTCCTGCCTTTGAGCACTTGTACACCAATCCTGGTGGTTGCTGATTGGTTGTTTTTTTTTTTTTTTGCATTTTGCTCCTCTTGATAAGTTACCTTCTGCTCACCAACTAGAGGTCATATTGTCCAAGGAGATGTATGACTGTATATTATTCCAGTCTATCATGTCTAATCAGGGTCCTCCATTTATTGCTAGGTTCTGGAAGGCCTCTTGTAAGAATTTGGGTATCATTCTCTAATCTTCCTCGAGATACCATCCTCAATCTAATGGCCGACCTGGAACAATTCTTTTGATGTTTTGCGTCAGCCCACCAGGATGATTGAGTGAATTATCAGCCAAATTCACACAGAACTACAATGTGAATGAATCTACAAGCATCTCTCCATTCTTTGCCAAGTATGGCCAGCATCCCATCTGCCTTCCTTCTTCAGTGACCATTATGGAAGCTCCTGCAGCCAAAATCTCTGTTCAGCACTTGCAGGACATCTGAAAGCAGGTGAATCACAACTTGAAGAGAGCAGTAACACAACAAAAGAAGTTTGCATTTGAAGCTCCCATGTAGTAAACCTGCATCCTAGATTCATCAGGATTTGCCGTTACAGAAAAAGACTCTCTGAAGATACCCTCTGCCTTCCATGTCTCCTTATTGATGCCTAGCATTCCTGATCCTTTTGGTCAGCAAAGGACCTCTGGATCCCAATATGGTGGATGGACAGTCTGAATTTGAGGTGAAGGAGATCCTGGATTCTAGAGTATTCTGGCAGAAGACCTATTATTTAGTGCATTGGAAAGGCTTTTAGGTCCTTTCGGCTAACATTCAAACCTTTGCTCTGAAGAAATTTTGACCAAACATTCTGTGGCTTGGATGCTTGGAGGGGATAATGTGAGGTTCTGCCGCCAGCCTACAGAGGACACAAGTCCTTGGAGAGTTTCAGTGGGGTGAACCTCTGATCTCCTACTAGTTGGTGTCAGCCTGGCCACGTCTGTTCAGACCATGGTTTCTGATTCCTGCTAGAGGCCATCTTGTTCCCATCTGGACACTGTTTGGTCTCCATGCCAGAGCTTGATCTGCCCTACTTGATATTGTCTTGTACGTTGCCTATTTCTTGCTGGATCCTATGAATCTCGTTAGACACTTCTTGACCCTGCTCCAGTCTCTGCGGAACCTCAGTCCTACTCCAGTCTTGCTCCTCCTTGGTAAATGCCCTGCATTTGTGTCTCTATTGGGATCCCTCTGCTTTCAAGAGATTCCAAGTTACCCAATTCAAGACTAGAGATTTTATGGCCATCCTGGTTTTGAACTTACATCCTAAAGCAATGTGGGATGTGTAGTGCCTGAACCTGCCCATTGAAATCAGTGCTTCAAGTCCCATAATGCAACCAGGATATGGTAGTCATAATTCCAGGTCTGTCCCCAAATTGAGTAGCTTAATATCTCTGGCTTTCTGGTTCTCTCCTTGGTTTTCTGGGTTTGGGCAACAAAGACTTTGATGCCACCAGCACTGGAGGGCTCAACTTGAAGGGAAGGTGGTTGCTGCAGGCAGAAGACTTAGCTTGTCTACTCGTGGACCCAGGTGGGCCACTTCACTTGTGTGGGGAACCTGCCGATAGACCTCGCTTGCTCACCACTTCTAGAAAAACACACAGCATGGAGGATTACACAGCATCAATGATCCTCATTCCTTCCACAATAATCTGGTATACAAGGGCTGGCTGTGGTCCCAGAATTTTGGGCTGGCACTGAAAACAAACCTGGTTGGCAGCACTTAAAGTAGCTCATGTTGAAAAGCTTGGAGCCAAATATCTTAACCTTCAGATAAATCTGTAACTTTAAAGTGATCTTCTCTTGGCTCTTCCAAAGCCTTTTGTGTTCTGTCTGTCATCCCTAGCGACAGTGTTAGGGGAGCCTTCTTTGTAAACAGAGTTTTCTAGGGGTAGGAGCTTTTGGTTTTGGTTTCATGGTAGTTTTTGTTTATTCTGGACATTTATCAAAGTTTATTACAAGAAATAAGGTGCATGGCTACAAGCTTAAAAACACTGGTTCAGACCAAAGATCCACCCAGCCCAGTAACCTGTTTCCCATAGCTGCCAATCAGGCATATTTCACTGAACGAGTGGAGGGGTTGGAGGGGTGTGTATATGACTGTGAAATTGCATGGGTACTAACGTGGTGTGCAGGACAGTGCAAGTGAGTGTGGTGCATGATGCATATGTGCGAGTGAACTGCATGAGGTCTTTTGAAAGGCCTGAATCTAGGCGACACAAGTATAGAAACCTCTCAGGTTCTGTATTGTAAGGCACACAGAGACCTCTAGTGGTGCTTCTAAAGAACTGCACTTTGACTTGTAAATATCCCCACCTTTTCCAGAACAAGCAGAGGGCTAATCTGACCAATGAAGTAATAGCGGGAGGAGATCCCTTTCAAGCATTTGAAATATAATCCAATCTTATTTCTGTTTACTAATAAAGTTGCTTTTGATTCTGTTCTGTTCCCACTCCTTTGAAGTATACTGACTCTTACAAAGTTTATTATCGCACCCTCGTATTAGTTACTGCTATTACTATTTAGCATTTCTATAGCGCTACAAGTCGTACGCAGCGCTGCACAAACATAGAAGAAAGACAGTCCCTGCTCAAAGAGCTTACAATCTAATAGACAAAAAATAAAGTAAGCAAATCAAATCAATTAATGTGTACAGGAAGGAGGAGAGGAGGGTAGGTGGAGGCGAGTGGTTACAAGTGGTTACGAGTCAAAAGCAATGTTAAAGAGGTGGGCTTTCAGTCTAGATTTAAAGGTGGCCAAGGATGGGGCAAGATGTAGGGGCTCAGGAAGTTTATTCCAGGCGTAGGGTGCAGCGAGACAGAAGGCGCGAAGTCTGGAGTTGGCAGTAGTGGAGAAGGGAACAGATAAGAAGGATTTATCCATGGAGCGGAGTGCACGGGAAGGGGTGTAGGGAAGGACGAGTGTGGAGAGATACTGGGGAGCAGCAGAGTGAGTACATTTATAGGTTAGTAGAAGAAGTTTGAACAGGATGCGAAAACGGATAGGGAGCCAGTGAAGGGTCTTGAGGAGAGGGGTAGTATGAGTAAAGCGACCCTGGCGGAAGATGAGACGGGCAGCAGAGTTTTGAACCGACTGGAGAGGGGAGAGGTGACTAAGTGGGAGGCCAGCAAGAAGCAGATTGCAGTAGTCTAAACGAGAGGTGACAAGGGTGTGGATGAGGGTTTTGGTACAGTGCTCGGAAAGAAAGGGGCGGATTTTACGGATGTTGTATTTAAAAAGCAAGAGATGAAGCAAATCCCCGCTCCCTCAGAGAGGAAGGCAGCATGTTTAAAGAAACACTGATGAAATGGGGGATGGACAAGACCTTCTCTCAGTTACCAGCATATGTAAACTGTTTAAACAGCTTCCAAGCAACTTTGGAGTACAGACCTGCACAGGAACGGGGTTTGCGGGAATCCCGCAGGGACGGAAGCAGTTCTGCGGAGTTCCTGCAGGATTCCCATGGGCATCGAAGCAGTTCCTACGGGGTGCCTGCGGGGACAGAAGTGGTTTCTGCGGGGTTCCCATGGAAGTGTAAGCTGTACCTGCGCCAGCCTCTCGCCTACCAAGTACCATGTTCTTTGAGTGCCGCCTCCTCCTCCTCCTTTCTTTAGCAGTGCAGATGCAGAAAGTCTTCCATTAACCCTCTCTGCTCCCAGGCCGATGCTCAGGCCTCAGCTCTGACACAGGCTTGAGCATCAGAGGTCACCTGACCTACTGGTATGTGCATGTGGCAACCTCTCAGCACACAGTGCCAGCGAATCAGAAATGAGTCGTACACGTTCACACCAGAGTGTTCCAAGTTCAACCTTCTGTTCCTTCCTTGCCTGCAGAGCTACGGAATTTTCTTTTCTGTAGGTACCATTAAATTCTTGTGGGGGTGGGGGTGGGAATGGGTTGAATTCTTGCGGGGGATGGGTAAGATTCCAGCGGGGACAGGTTAGATTTCTGTGTCTGTGCAACTCTGTACTTTGGAGTGCTAATTAAAAAGTATGCTCAAGCAGCTCAACTCTTGTTGCTGGGCCTGTCGCTGCCTCCAAAGACTGCTTTTTTGAGGTAGATACAACCTTTTTTTTTTTTTTAAATTTTGGTTTCCAGAGCTGCTACCTCCTCCTCCCCCACCCCATCTATGTTTTTTCTTAACTGGTACAAACCCTCAGCCTTGGTTGAACTATTCCTCTTTGGCTCCAGAGTGAGGGGAAGGGTCTTTGGCTAGCCCAGCCTAGTTCCATCAGAAGTGCTGAGCACAGACTGGGCTACTCAGGCCTGCTGCACTTGCTTGGAGGTGTCAGTGGGAACCAGCCTGTGCTCCAGGTTATATGTGTATTTTGATTCATTTATCTGCCAGAAATTCCAACCCTAATGCAAAAGAGTATTTATCCCTGCATTATCCTAAGCATTCTCATCCCAGCCAGATGGTGGAATTTATTACCAATGGAAATCAGACGTCAAAACAATTATGATATATTTTGTAAGCTTTTAGAAACATGTATTATTTTGTAAATTTATTACTCCCAATTGAGGTTAGTCAGCTTTGTGTTTTTGTTCATTCCGGCCAATGACCCCCTCTCTTTAGTGTAAGCCACACTCAACTCTATAGGCTGGTGTGGGGTACAGATGTTAATCAATTCTGCCCATCCATACTATCTACTCTCTCTCCCTTCCTTTCCCTTACAGATCCTATGCTTGTCCCATGATTTCTTGAATTCACATTCAATTTTCTATCTCCATCACCTCCACCAGAAGGCCATTCCACGCATCCATCACCCTTTATATAAAGATTATGCCCGAGTCTATCCTTTTTCAACTTCATCCTATGCCCCCTCGTTCCACAGCTTCCTCTCAATTGAAAGAGACTCACCTCCTTTGCACTTATGCCACATAGATATTTAAATGTCCATCATATCTCCCCTCTCCCGCCTTTCTTCCGGAGTATATATGTTGAGATCTTTAAGTCTGTTCCCATTCGCTTTATGGCGAAGACCACTGACCATTTTAGTAGCCACCCTCTGGACCGACTCTGTCCTGTTTACATCTTTTTTCTTTCTTGTTCATTGGGTATTTGCTTTACCACCTATCAGTGTTTCCACTATATAGTGATTTTATAAACTAAAACACAGTTAGGAAGGAACGCCAATTAAATGAACAGGATAGAAATAAGGCAGGCACACTGTCGTTTCTCTCCCCCCCTCGGCCCCCCCCCCCAAATCCAACACTGTGTCCTCAGTCTTTGTTGAATGCTAGCGTGAAGTAATAAGTCTTCAGGCCTGTTTTGAATTTTGCAAAAGAAAGTTCAGCCCTAAGTGGTAATGGTTAATGAAATCCATAAGGCCACTGCTAAATGGAAAAAAGCTGTGAACTGGGTAGAGTCTAGATAAAGCTTCGACAGATGCGGCAAAGTAAGTAGTAATTTGGATGAAGACCGGGAGTGACGAGCCGGATGCTGTGGTACCAGAAATGAAGCCAAGTAAAGGTGGGGAGTCAGTGCGAAGTGCTTTAGAGACAAGCATAAGAGTCTTACACGTGAAATGATATTGAATCGGCAGCCAGTGGTGTTCATAGAAGTAGCCGTGACACTCGGTCATAATTCCGAGCCCTACAAAGTAGCCATATTCTGGACTGATTGAAGACGTTTGAGAGATGACTGTGGGAGACCCGCGTAGACTACGTTACGACAGGGCCGCCGAGAGGGGGGGCAGGGGGGACAAAATTCCCCGGGCCTCCAAGGGGAGCCCAGCGCCGCAGTCCTCTCCACTCGCCCCCCTCCGTCCACCACTGGGCCAGGCCCCCCTGAATTCAAATCATAGCCCCTCACCTCGACCTCGCTCCGTGTAAAAGAAGCGCAGCAGCGGCAGTCTGCAGATCGCCTCCCTTCGGGCCTTCCCTCCCTGTGTCCCGCCCTCGTCTAACAAACTTGCGCGAGGGCGGGACATAGGGAGGGAAGGCCTGAAGGGAGGCGATCTGCAGACTGCCGCTGCTGCGCTTCTTTCACACGGAGCGAGGTCGAGGTGAGGCGCTATGATTTGAATTCAGGGGGGCCTGGCCAGGTGGTGGATGGAGGGGGGCGGCGACGACAACAACCTCGGGGGGGGGGGGGGGGGCGGCGGCGGCCCTGGAGGCGGCCTTGCCCTGGGCCTGGCCCAGTCTCTCGGTGGCCCTGCGTTACAATAGTCCAGGCGTGAAGTAACAGCAACATGTAGAATAGTTTCCTGATCTGAAATGTTTAAAAAATCTCCTACAGCTGTAAATTGATGAAGCCCATGGAAACAGCATCTGACTACTAAGAAGTGTGATGATTGAAAGAAAGCCGGTTATCTAGGATAACCCCTAGTGAGACAGGCGAGTTCAGAGGAAAGGCCGAGAAGGTGAGGGCTCTTCAGCCTAGAGAAAAGGCGACTGAGGGGTGATATGATAGAAGTCTACAAGATAATGAGTGCGGAGTAGAGCGGACAGATGTGAAGCGTTTGTTTACACTTTCAAACAATAATAGAACCAGGGGACACAAGATGAAGCTAGAATATGGTAGATTTAAAACAAATAGGAGAGTTTTTCTTTACTCAGTGTGTAGTTGGACTCTGGAACTCGTTGCCGGAGAATGTAGTGACAGCAGCTGGCCTTATGGAATTTAAAGGGGGTTTGGACAGATTCCTGATGGAAAAGTCCATTGAACATTATTAATTTTTTTTTTTTTTTTTTTTTTGGGGGGGGGGGGGGGGGGTTGCCGGTTCTGGAAGCCTGGATTGGCCGCTGTCAGAGACAGGATGCTGGGCTTGATGGACCCTTGGTCTTTTCCCAGTATGGCGGTGCTTATGTTCTTATGTAAGATGGTGCTGAGGATTAACCTGTTAACCAAGTTTCCACTGACTTAGCAGGGTTAAGAACTAACCAGCATCGATATTCAGTGCAAGTTAACTGGCCGGGAATGGCCACTTAGCAGTTCACTCGCATCTTGGCCTATAACTGGTCATATTCAGCTGCCTTTAACTGGTTATCACCAATGAAAATGCCCGTTAGTGTCAAAAATAAAGCCGACAATGTTGGGGGGATTTCCGGGAGTGTGACCGGTTTACCCCGAAATTCGGAATTTAACTAGCCAGGCTTAACAGACAAATAAGACCACATAAATAGCAGTCCTATCTTTGCCCATTAAGCCATGTGCTAGTCAATGGTTGGGTTTCTTCCGGGTACTTGTGACCTGGGTTGGCCGCTCTGGGAAACAGAATACTGAGCTAGGTGGACTACTGGTCTGATCTAGTAAGGCTATTCTTATATTCTTATGCGAACTGGAAATTCAATGCCAGGTCACTGGAAACAGCCTAGCACTGAATATCCAGATTGAACGTCGGAAGCCTTCCGCAAGCTGAATATCAGAGAGTAAGTATTTTTCCTGAAGCCATGAAGACATCACAGATAAGCAATGATTGAGTCGAGAGAGGTCTGGAGATAAAGAATCAGCCTGGTATAATATATCATTCCATGTGCTCATGCCACACTCTGAAATCAACGGACACAATGGGCTGAGATAGATATTAAACAATAACGGTGATGATACGGATCCTTAGAGGACTCCACAAGGCACGAAATGTTTCTCAGACTCTACAAATTGTGTCAAAATGTTTGGTCCTGAAGGAAGGGAGTAAACTAGTAGGGGACAGACCCTTTTAGGCCAATATCACAGAGTCTACTCAAGGGATGAGAATGATCGATGAGATTGAAAGCTGCCGTGAGGTCTAATGAAACAGGACTATATTGTTATTCTCAAAGGCAGTGTAGACTTCATTCAGTAATGTTGATGGCTTCTGTACTGTGGGTTGCCTGAAACATTAGTGTTTTCACAGAATTGTAGTAGTTGTTTATAGACCTTATAAGAATGGTAAATATCAGACTGGGCAGAAACTGGTACAAATGGATAGATCTAAGGAAATATTCTTAAGCAAAGGTCGAACAGCAGCGTGCTTCCACTCCTTCGAAAAAAGGTCTGATCCAAGACTAGTGTTGATGATGGAAAGACTACATGGCAGAAGGCCAAGATGGGTTATTTTAAGCCAGTTAGAGGGAAATGAGTCTAACTGTGGAAGCTTTTTCACTGTAGAGGGGGGTTAGCGGGGTGAAACTACCCAGGATGCTGTTCCCAGGCTTATCTCAATCGGTGTCACCAATGTATTAAGTGCCAGAGCAGGAGCTGTATCTGTGGAAATCTCAGCGTTTGATAAATCTTGGGAAAGAGCTACTTGACTGCTAGTCAATTGCACATTTAAATCAGGACGAAGAGAAGAGACTTTAAGCTCAAATACTCCAGCTAAATCTTCTGCCGAGGGCATATTTGAATTCTCAGAACTGGTCCTAAGGTTTGTTAGGTTAGAAAGTATTGAAAATAGTTTCTTAGGACAATTGAAGGTATCTCCAGAATTGTACACAGTGTGGAGTGGAGGAGTGGCCTAGTGGTTTGGGTGGTGGACTCTGGTCCTGGGGAACTGAGGAACTGAGTTCAATTCCCAGTTCAGGCACAGGCAGCTCCTTGTGACTCTGGGCAAGTCACTTAACCCTCCATTGCCCCAGGTACAATAAGTACCTGTATATGTAAGCTGCATTGAGCCTGCTGTGAGTGGGAAAGCGCGGGGTATAATAATAAATGAGGTCTCAGCAGAGTCTTAGGGGCATCATCACAACCTTTTTCCTGCTGGCCATGCCTCTCCCTGTGCACCCAATCCAGCTTTCGCTGTCACCTTTTCTACCTGTTTGGCCACCTTCAGATCATCTGATACATTCACCCCCCAGGTCCACCTCTCCTTTTATCAATGGCAGGCGTAAACGTGCAAATCATGCTAGCAACTGACAAAAGAACATAAGAGTAGCCATACTGGGTCAGACCAATAGTCCATCTAGCTCAGTATCCTGTTTTCCAAACAGTGGCCAAGCCAGTTCACAAGTATCTGGCAGAAACCCAAATCGTGGCAACACTCCATACTACAAATCCCAGGGCAAGCACTTGCTTCCCATGTCTGTCTCAATAGCAGACTGTGGACTTTTCCTCCAGGAATTTGTCCAAACCTTTTTTTAAACCCAGATACGCTAACCACTGTTACCGCATCCTCCGGCAAAGAGTTCCAGAGCTTAATTATTCGTTGAGTGAAAAAATATTTCCTCCTATTTGTTTTAAAAGTATTTCCATGTAACTTCCTCAAGTGTCCCCTAGTCTTTGTACTTTTGGAACGAATAAACAAATCCATTTACTTACACCACTCACTCAATCATATCTCCTCTTATCCATCTCTTTTCCAAGCTGAAGAGCCCTAACCTCTTTAGCCTTTCCTCATACGAGAGGAGTTCCATCCCCTTTATCATTTTGGTCACTCTTCTTTGAATCTTTTCTAATTCCGCTATATCTTTTTTGACATACGGGACCAGAACTGAACGCAATACTCAAGGTGTGGTCGCACCATAGAGCAATACAGAGACATTATAGTATTTTCAGTCTTATTCACCATCCCTTTCCTAATAATTCCTAGCATCCTGTTTGCTTTTTTGGCTGCCACCGCACGACGCACACTGAGAAGAACATTTCAGCGTATTGTCTACAACGACACCCAGATCTTTTTCTTGAGTGCTGACCCCCAAGTGTACACTGGAATGATCAGAATGCCCATGACCCACCTGTGCCCCTTCCATGTAAACGTCCCCCTCAAAGTTACACGCTAGGTACCAAGTTACAGAACAGCAACTAAGTACACTTACCCACGTACCTAACGTGTCACCACCATTTTGGCGCATGGAAGTTAAGTGCTGAACTGATTCCTAACTTGGGGCTCCTTTTACAAAGCTGCGCTAGTGATTCTGGCGTGGCAAATGTGACGAAGCCAGTAGGAGTTGAATGAACTTTGGTGCATTTGCCATGCCGGAATCGCTACCGTGGCTTTGTTAAAGGAACCCTTGGTGCTCTGTAAGGAATTAGAGAGTTTATTCTTAATTTCAAACTTCTTACGTCCTTGGAGTCATCACTCGTGTTATTAGAAGCTAAAAATAAATGTAATTTATTTTTTATTCCTCAAATAAAAGCAGTGTTAAGTAGTAAGAAAGCTTTGGGTCTAGGAGGGTAGAAAAGAAAAACAACTCTTTTTGTTCCTTTTGACGTGTGTCTGGGTTTCTACAAGTTCTCTCCGCCTTGAGCATAAATCTTCTCCATCTTGGCATATAATCTTAAAACTAAATAGAAAACAGGGAGAAAACAGCGGCAAGATTTTTCCTGGCCCATCAATAAGCACGTCCGGCCCTGTCTCTGCTTTTTGCCCACTATATTAAACTGTTCGCTGTCCCTGTAATAATATTTTTACTCCACATGTTGTGGGCCGGGTTGCCCAAATATTCCTGTCTTACGTGTCAAGATAATGTATGGATCTCACTCTGTGCTAATTTTATCCCAATGCTATAGAGTGCAGGTAGTCAGTCACACGAAACGTGGCTCAGAGCTTGATGCTAATTAATTGTTTGGAATCTTTCTCCGGTCCTCAGCAGCTGGCTGGCCTCCCTGCCTTGTGAGTGCCCCAGGGGTGTCTGTCCATGCTGACTCTCTCTGAGTAATCACTCTCTCTGTTTGTAAGATCCCACGCTCTGCCACTGCCTCCTGCCAGCACAACCAGCTCTTTTTTTAGATGCATTACAAACCCCAAATGAAACTGCATTTTTCCAGCTCCGGGTGCCAAGACCAAAGAAGGGCTATCAAATAGAACAAGCCTTATAACCACCTGCAGCTGCACTGCCCAGCGGCTGGCCATGCTGCAGGCCGAACCGGGAAGCGGTCAGACAGCGTGGGCCAATGTGGCTCTACTACTACTACTAGTACTTATCATTTCTATAGCGCTACAAGGCGTACGCAGCGCTGTACACCATACACAAAAAGACAGTCCCTGCTCAAAGAGCTGACAATCTAAATAGGTCAGACAAACAAACAGAACAACTAAGAGGTAAGGGAATTAAAGAGGTGGGGATAAAAGGGTACAGGGCAAGTGAGTAGTGGTTAGGAGTCAAAAGCAGCGGTAAAGAGGTGGGCTTTTAGCCTGGATTTGAAAACGGCCAAGGACGGGGCTAGACGTACAAGCTCGGGTCCAAACTGCAGCAGCTCAGCGGCCAAAAGCCTGGAAAGCTCATTGCACTCAATATTCAAGGTGTGGTCGCACCATGGAGCAATACAGAGGTATTATAAATAGTCTTTGTCATATTTTCTATCCCTTTCCTAATAATTCCTGGCATCCTGTTCGATTTTTTGGCCACCGCCACACACTGGGCAGAAGATTTCAGCGTATTATCTACGATGACACCTAAACCTTTTTCTTGGCTGCTGACTCCTAGGGTGGAACCCAGCATCAAATAACTATGATTTGGTTTCTTCTTCCCAATGTGCATCACTTTCCACTTATCCTCATTAAATCTTATCTGCCATTTGCATGCCCAGGTCTTCCAACTTTCTAAGGTCTTCCTGCAATTCAGAATCCGATGCGTTTAAACACCTTGGATAGTTTTGTGTTCTCTGCAAATTTAATCGCCTCACTCATCCTTCCCCTTTCCAGGTCGTTAATAAATATGAGCAAAGCAGAACCCCCAAGCCCCAGCAAGCATCGGGAGAAACCCAGGACTGGATCGGTCTGTGCTGAAAGATGGGAGTCGGATGAAAATCCCATTAGAATATGTAGAGCATCCGTGCAAATTGAAGGTGCTGAACAAGTGGCCGACCTGCCAGGTAAGAGCCTTACTGACCCTCATATCCACTTCCTTGGGGAGGTCTATAACATTCCCACTGGCTGAGTGGAAACCAAGAGGGGGGGGGGGGGGTTGATGGGGCTCTGTGATGCTTTCTGAGCCCTTCTTTGGCTCTTCCCTTTAGGTCAGTGGTCCTCAAAGTTGTCCTGGGGGAACTCCAGCCAGTCAGGTTTTCTGGATATCTACAATGAATATTCATGAGAGATTTGCATGTAAATTTCTCTCTTGCATGTTCACTGTGGCTATCCAGAAAATCTGACTGGCTGTGGTTCCCCCAGGACAGGTTTGGGAACCTCTGCTTGAAGAAAAAAGTAGGGGGGGGGGCAACCAGGATCCTCAAAGGGCCACAACCCAGTCGGGTTTTCCAGATTTTTACAATGAATGCATGAGATTGATTTGAATGTACTACATCCATTGCATGCAAATAGATCTCATACATATTCATTGTGGGAAAAACCAGACTGCCCCACCCCCCACCCCAGTTTAAGCACCACCACCATTGTGATCTAGTAGATATTATTTCTTGCACCCTCTCCCACCCCATTTCTTCATTCTGTGAAGCTTAATGTGGCAAGTGCTGGAAGTGTCCTGACAGCACAGAAGGCAAAAGTAGAGACTAATAGACGATTCACCACTGGAAACGTGAGTCCAACAGTCTTTATTATATCAGAGATAACGACCCGACACAGGCCGTGTTTCGACGCTAAAAAGCGTCTGCATCAGGGGTCAATAAATACACCAAGTAATGAATGTAAAACGAAGAGTCCTACTTGTATATGTGTTGTCAACTCACTGATCACGTAGCACCAAACAAGGCCTGTGTCGGGTCGTTATCTCTGATATAATAAAGACTGTTGGACTCACGTCTCCAGTGGTGAATCGTCTATTAGTCTCTACTTTTGCCTTCTGTGATTCGTCATCGTAGAGAACTTTTCCTGTTCTATATTTTGGATTTTAGTGTCCTGACAGCCCAATCCCAGGAAGGGGTGGGGGGAGGGGGAGGGGGGGGGAGGCATTATCACTCTTTCCACTGAGGCTTCAGCATGTACTTGGCACCGGGATGTAGCAATTCACACTGCATTATAAAAGGAGACATTGTTACAGTTAAAGAAAATGACCCAGCTGGAATGACAGACACCAGGAAGGTTAATATTAACTTTCTCTCCATTTTAATGAAAACTATGGCAGTAACTTTGTTCTGACACTTCTGACGGGTTTGCAAACAGTCATTGTGTTGGCAGAAGAGAGAGCAAAGGAGCCCTCCCCTTCTCCTGGCACAGGATCCTGGCTGCAGCCGGTGTTTATATGTGCATCACACACACAACCCCCCCCCCCCTCACGTAGCCTAGTGGTTAATGCAGTGGACTCTGATCCTGGGGAACTGGGTTCAATTCCCACTGCAGCTCCTTGTGACTCTGGGTGAGTCACTTAACCCTCCATTGCCCCTGGTACAAAATAAGTACTTGAATATATGTAAACTGCTTTGAATGTAGTTGCAAAAACCTCAGAAAGGCAGTATATCGTCCCATTTCTCTTTCCCCCTTTCCCTTATGACATCACAATATCAGAAGTGAGCCAAGTATCGGGCAATCAAGCCATTGTGACATCACTGATGAGGTTGGCTCTTATTGGTGGAATGAGTGGCGGAGTAGCCTAGTGGTTAGTGCAGTGGACTTTGATCCTGGGGAACTGAGTTCGATTCCCACTGCAACTCCTTGTGACTCTGGGCAAGTCACTTAACCCTCCATTGCCCCTGGTACAAAATAAGTACCTGAATATATGTAAACCACTTTGAATGTAGTTGCAAAAACCTCAGAAAGGCGGTATATCAAGTCCCATTTCCCTTTCTCCCTTATGACATCACAATATCAGAAGTGAGCCAAGTATTGGGCAATCAAGCCATTGTGACATCACTGATGAGGTTGTCTCTTATTGGTGGAATGAGTGGAGGAGTAGCCTAGTGGTTAGTGCAGTGGACTTTGATCCTGGGGAACTGAGTTCAATTCCCACTGCAGCTCCTTGTGACTCTGGGCAAGTCACTTAACCCTCTGTTGCCCCTGGTACAAAATAAGTACCTGAATATATGTAAACCACTTTGAATGTAGTTGCAAAAACCTCAGAAAGGCAGTATATCAAGTCCCAGTTCCCTTTCCCTTATGACATCACAATATCAGAAGTGAGGCAAGTATCGGGCAATCAAGCCATTGTGACATCACTGATGAGGTTGGCTCTTATTGGTGGAATGAGTGGCGGAGTAGCCTAGTGGTTAGTGCAGTGGACTCTGATCCTGAGGAACTGGGTTCGATTCCCACTGCAGCTCCTTGTGACTCTGGGCAAGTCACTTAACCCTCCATTGCCCCTGGTACAAAATAAGTACCTGAATATATGTAAACCGCTTTGAATGTAGTTGCAAAAACCTCAGAAAGGTGGTATATCATGTCCCATTTCCCTTTCCCTCACCGTGGACTGGCTGCTGTGCCTTGGAAGGATGCCATGTAGCACATGGTGGGGAGGGGGGACCCTCAGGAACATGCTCTGAGGGGCGGCGAGGGGGATCTCTTTTTGTCCAGAAAATTCTCTATATAGGAAATCACATTTTCACTTGTTTCTGAAATGTGAGATAAAGGATACCACATATTGAAATGAATAAGCCACAGTGAAGTGTCACAGCCGTGCGCAGCACTTTCGACGCTGGAGTCCACGCAGATGCGAATGGACTAATATAGCAACCTCACTACTCTATCCACTTCAGGAGGAGAATTGGATCCAAGCAAGGTTTGGAGATGAAAGGAGAGACACTCTTCCATGCACCCCCCCCCCCCCACCCCTTTCAATTTACTTTCAGGTCCCTAGCTCCCCTCTGCCCCCTCCCAAACATTACCATTCCCACAACCCTCCTGTAAAAATTCATTATTGGACATCATACCCCACCGACCCAACATAAAAATACCTGGACACCTGCGACACAATGTAACCAAAGACCGTAATGGACATTACCTGACTCTTCCTCCCCCTCCATCACACTAGATTATTGGTGGATCTAGTCCTTAGCGGAATGCAAGACTTGGTACAAGAAGTAATGGTGTTGGGATCCGCTGGGAGACAGTGATCATAATGTGATCAAATCTGAGCTGATATCTGGAGTGAACTCACTAAAGAAATCTACTGTGGCAGCATTGAATTTTCGAAAGGGCGACTATGACAAAATGAGGAAAATGGTTAAAAAGAAGATGAAGGTTAGGACTTTAAATCAGGCATGGACGTTGTTTAGAAATACCATCATGGACGCCCAAGCCAGATGTATTCCATGTATTAATAAAGGTGGAGAAAAGAGCAAACAACAGTCAGTATGGTTAAAAGATGAAGTGAAAGAGGTTATTAGAGCCAAAGGAACATCCTTCAAAGAATGGAAAAAGGATCTGAATAAAGAAAATAAGAAGCGACATAAGCAGTGTTGAGCTAGATGCAAAGTATTGATAAAGAAGGCTGAAAGAGAATATGAAGAAAAACTTGCCGCGGAGAAAAAAAAATCATAACACCACCTTTTTCGGGTGCATCAGACGCAGAAAGTCTGTCAGGGAATCTGTTGGACCATTAGATCAAGAAGCAGCTAAAGGGGCACTCACGGAGGACAAGGCCATAGCGGACAGATTGAAAAAACTGTTTGCTTCGGTCTTTATGGAAGAAGGATGTGAGAAATGTACCTGTACCAGAAATGGTTCTCAAGTATGAGATGCGGAGGAACTAAAAGAAATCCCAATGAGCCTCAAAGACATAATTAGCCAAATTGAGAAGTTAAAGGGTAATAAATCACCTGGACCAGATGGCATACGCCCCAGGATACTGAAAGAACTCAAAGATGAAATTGCTGATCTGCTGTTAATGATCTGTAACCTGACATTGAAATTGTCCATAGTACCTGAAGATTGGAGGGGAGCCAATATAATGCAGATTTCTTTTTAAGGGTTCCAGGGGTGATTTGGGAAATTACAGACCAGTAAAAGCCTGACTTCATTGCTGGGGAAAATAGTGGAAACTATTATAAAGAATAATATTACAGAACACATAGACAAACATGGTTTAATGGGACAGAGTCAGCATGGGTTCAGCCAAGGGAAGTCTTACCTCACCAATTTGCTTCATTTATTTGAAGGCATGAATAAACATGCGGGTAAAGGTGAGCCGGTTGGTGTAGTGTATCTAGATTTTCAGAAAGCTTTTGACAAAGATCTACAAATGTGAACTCCTGTACATATATCCGGAACTGTCTTATAATACTTGCTTGTTAAATTACTACCATGTTTTATCATTATCACGCTACCCAAGATCCTTCTGTAATACTAAATGTATAATTGCTTATGTATTTCCACTATCCATGATGTATTGTAAGCCACATTGAGCCTGCAAAGAGGTGGGAAAATGTGGGATACAAGTGCAATAAATAAATAAATGAGACCCCTGAGAAAATTAAAAAGTCATGGGGTAGGAGGCAATGTTCTGGTGTGGATTAGGAACTGGTTATTGGACAGAAAACAGAGGGTAGGTTTAAATGGCCATTTTTCTCAATGGAGGAGGGTGAATAGTGGAGTGTCGCAGTGATCTGTACTGGGACCGGTGCTATTTAACATATTTATAAATTATATGGAAATCGGAATGAAGAATGAGGTGATTACATTTGCAGACTACACAAAACTATTCAAAGTTGTCAAAACGCATGCAGATTGTTAAAAATTGCAGGAAGACCTTAGGAAATTGGAAGACTGGGCATCCAAATGACAGATGAAATTTAATGTGGACAAAAGCAAAGTGATGCGCATTGGAAAGTATAATCCAAATTGGAAGGAATAATCCGAATCATAGTTACCTGATGCTAGGGTCCACCTTAGGAGTCAGCACTCAAG
The DNA here is from genome assembly GCF_901765095.1 of Microcaecilia unicolor. Classification (NCBI taxonomy): domain Eukaryota; kingdom Metazoa; phylum Chordata; class Amphibia; order Gymnophiona; family Siphonopidae; genus Microcaecilia; species Microcaecilia unicolor. The sequence continues at coordinate 82,206 of NW_021963297.1, read as the reverse complement.
AAAACGATCTAGGTGTCATTGTAGACAATACGTTGAATCTTCTGCCCAGTGTGTGGTGGCAGCCAAAAAAGCAAACAGGATGCTATGAATTATTAGGAGAGGGATGCAAAATAAGACCAAAAATATTATAATGCCTCTGTATCACTCCATAGTGTGACCTCATCTTGAGTATTGTGTTCAATTCTGGTCGCCGTATCTCAAAAAAGATATAGAATTAGAAGAGGTTCAAAGAGAGACCAAAATGATAAAGGGGATGGAACTCCTCTCATATGGAAAAGAGACGGCTGAGGGGGGATATGATTGAGGTCTATAAAATCCTGAGTGGTGTAGAACGAGTAAAAGTGAATCGACGTTCACTCTTTCAGAAAGTACAAAGAACAGGGGACACCCAATGAAATTGCATGGAAATACTTTTAAAACAAATAGGAGGAAATATATTTTCTCTCCAAGAATAGTTAAGGTCTGGAACTTGCTGCTGGAGGATGTGGTAACAGAGGTTGGCGTATCTGGGTTTAAAAAAGGTTTGGACAAGTTCCTGGACTATGGAGCCTGCTTTTGAGATGGACATGGGGGAAGTCACTGCTTCTTCCGGGATTGGTAGTATGGAATCTTGCTACTCTTTGGGTTTCCGCCAGGCACTTGTGGCCTGGATTGGCCCCTGTTGGAGGCAGGATACTGGGCTAGATGGACCATTGATCTGACTATTCTTATGATCTTAATATTCAGTACATATTCGGCCATGCTATACTGTTTACCCTACCCGACAGAAGGTGATCACATTAAAAAGATTTAAAAGGCAATTCTGTGTTTAGGCAGCCACTTTGCACGTCAATGTCTAGGATACCAGCTCAGTCACCCAAGAAAGTGCCAGCAAGGCACCTAAATACTATTCTGCAAACACTCGCTTAAGTCACCTATAGGCATATTTGCAAGGGGCGGAGCATGGTTAGGACATAGGCAGGGCTCCCACTTTCAGAATCCCCCAAGTTACACAGGCCCTTGTCACAGTCACACTAGCGTTTTATAACAGAACCTGCACGCTCAGTTTCCATTATAAAAAGGCTTGTACCGTGCAGCCTCGGGGTCCCTAAGGAGAACTGCCCACTTATACATTTGCTTCCTTAGTCTGTAATCACGTGGGATAAAATACATCATTGTGGATATCCTGAAAGCCAGACTCCAGGACCAGCTTGAGAAACACTGGTCTAGATCAGGAGTTTTTAACCATGACCTTCAACACTGGCTGTAGGTTTTCATGATTTACACAATGAATATGCATGAGGTTCCTTTGCATACAATAGATTTGCATGCACTACTACTACTACTTATTTCTATAGCGCTACTAGACGTACGCAGCGCTGTACACTGAACATGTAAGAGACAGTCCCTGCTGAACAGAGCTTACAATCTAATCAAGACAGACAAACGGGACAAATAAGGGATAAGGACAAAGAGTGGCAAGATTCCAGAATCCCAAACAGTAGCAAGATTCCATACAGAATCTCAAAGAGTAGCAAGATTCCGGAATCCCAAACTAGCAAGATTCCATACAGAATCTCAAAGAGTAGCAAGATTCCGGAATCCCAAACAGTAGCAAGATTCCATACAGAATCTCAAAGAGTAGCAAGATTCCGGAATCCCAAACAGTAGCAAGATTACATACAGAATCTCAAAGAGTAGCAAGATTCTGGAATCCCAGAGACTACTACTTATCATTTCTATAGCGCTACTAGACATATGCATTGCTGTTCACTGAACATGTAAGAGACAGTCCCTGCTCAACAGAGCTTACAATCTAATTAGGACAAACAGGACAAATAAGGGATAAGGACAAAGAGTAGTAAGATTCTGGAATCCCAAACAGTAGCAAGATTCCATACAGAATTCCAAAAAGTAGCAAGATTCTGGAATCCCAAAGAATAGCAAGATTCCATACAGAATCCCAAAGAGTAGCAAAGTTCCATACAGAATCCCAAACAGTAGCAAGATTCCATACAGAATCCCAAAGAGTAGCAAAGTTCCATACAGAATCTCAAAGAGTAGCAAGATTCCGGAATCCCAGAGACTACTACTTATCATTTCTATAGCGTTAATAGACATTCACAGCGCTGAACACTGAACATGTAAGAGACAGTCCCTGCTCGACAGAGCTTACAATCTATTCAAGACAGACAAATAGGACAAATAAGGGATAAGGGAATTACCAAGGTGGGAATGATAAAACAGACAATGGTACTGCACAAGTAAATAGGGGTTAGGAGTTAAAAGCAGTCTCAAAAAGGTGGGCTTTTAACCTAGATTTGAAGATGGCCAGAGATGGAGCTTGATGTACCGGCTCAGGAAGTCTATTCCAGGCATATGGTGCAGCACGATAAAAGGAACAGAGTCTGGAGTTAGCGGAGGAGGAGAAGGGTGCAGATAAGAGAGATTTACCCAGTGAACGGAGTTCCCGGGGAGGGATGTAGGGAGAGATGAGAGTGGAGATGTACTGAGGAGCTGCAGAGTGAATGCACTTATAGGTCAATAAGAGGAGTTTGAACTGTATGCGGAAACGGATAGGAAGCCAGTGAAGTGACTTGAGGAGAGGTCTAATATGAGCATAACAACACTGGCAGAATATAAGTCAGGCAGCAGAATCTATTGACCACAATAGATGGTGTATATGGAATAGTACGGGAAGCTAGAAACGAAGGCTGATCCGTATGATAGGCTTTATATACTAAGCAAAGAATTTTGAACTGGAGCCCAAATGGTAGTGGAAGCCAATGAAGTCATTTAGATAAAGGAATAATGTGATCTGACTTTTTGGCAGGACAAAGGAAACATGCTGCAATGTTTGGAGACATTTGAGATGAGTCTTGGTACAGCCTGAATAAATAGAATTGCAGTCCAACCGTAATATAACGCAAGCATGGTTTAGGCTATGTAAGGATGAGAAGTCGAGATAGGACCATGTTGTGCGCAATTTCCAAAGAGCATAAAGACTCTGTATAGTAACCTGTGAGATTTGTTCATTAAAAGATAATTGGGAATCGATAATGATGCCGAGGTATCGAAAAGAGAGAACTGGTTGGATATTAGGACCAGAAACTCTCCTCAGGATACACTCACTCAGTCAGGTTTTCAGGATCCCCTCAATGAATATGCATGAGATATATTTGCATACGCCGTCTTCAATGTATGCGAGCTTCTGCATATTCATGTGAGGATCCTGTCATTGCTCTACCCATACCAAGCAGGTTATGTGCTCTGCATGTACTGTACTGCCAAAAGGGTTGTTCTGGCCTTATTCAGTAAATTGAAGGGCTGTGGGGGAGGGGAGGTCTCGCTATCCCATTGCCTCCCCCCCTGTTTCCGCTCTCCAGAAACTCAGGGTGAATGTGGAGGATTTTCTTTGGCCCAGTTTGATGCTGGTTGCAGAACTCCGGCAGACGTAAATGGGGTCCTGGCCAAGGGCGATGGAAAAGCTGTTTAGAGGCTAATTTTATAATATGCTGCCTATTTGGGGAGCCCAAAATGTTGCCTTTATAAGATATTCTCCAGGACTAGCCTCAATAGCCCACATACAGATTTACCCACTCTGAAGAGCTATACATGTGTGTGTGCACATGTGTATATGTGTGTGTATGTGCATGCAGGTGTGTGTGCACTCTACGTGTTTGTGTGCATTTGTGTGCATGGTTGTTTGTCTATGTGTGTGTATGCACTACTCTACATCTGCATTTGTATGTGTGTGTGTACACGTGTACATTTGCATGTGTTGTGATGATCCTTTGTGGCCAACAGCCCAGTCCACTGAGATGAGCCCCTTGTGGGGTCTAAGCAAAATAGCTATGGAAATTACTAGGCATATCATAGTAACAACATATATACATACTAGGAATGTTTTTACATGTACTATGCAGCCACAGAGATGCCGAAACACGGCCCGTGTCGGGTCCTTTTGATAAAGAATTTCCCACTGTCCTGTTCCTGAAGGTCCATTTGTGCTTTTTGTTTTGCTTTGTCTAATTGGTGTACTTTCATCCCTCTCTTTTCTCCTTGCAACTTTAAGCATATTCCATGCAAAGACTTTCAGAAGCCAGACAAAGTTGTAGAGAGAGATCCACTCTTCTGGTAAGTACTCTTGGGCTCAGACTCAGTCAAACTCAAATCCAGAACTTTTTGAAAAGTGGATTATTGTCTACTGCTGTACTGTAAGTCACTCACTGTTTTCCTAAAAGCCATTTACACATTTGCTACAATTAAATATTTCTTTAGCAAAGGTAGCACCCATCTCCACAAATATGGAAAGGGTTAGGGGTACAGATCACTAATCCCTGGAAACCTCTGCCGGAGGTCAAGTTAAGAATAAACCAGAGAGAAGGGAAGAGGTGAGGAGGAGGGCAGGGCAGGGCACACCACTGTGATGTATAATCCTGGTTCGCTCCCTTATCACCTGAGCACTACAGAGGCCATAATGCATCAGGGGAGTTATAAAGCCAGAACCGGCTCTAGTTTCTCTTCTGAATCTGAGCTGTGTGTTTGACTGAGAGCTAGCATCAGCTTCAGGAACAGCTTCATCCTCAATCCACCCTGAGTATTTATGTTTAAGGATCACAGTTTTATGGGCTGTCTCCTCTCCCCTATCCCTGTCACTTTACAACACGGTACAGATGGAAAAACACCATAACTTGCAAGACACAAATTCCATGAGAACAGAAGAACACAAAACCTTACAACCGCCACTGGATGAGATCACAGCTGGACTGCGTTCCCTGTGACATGTCCCCAGTGTGAGAGGTGTGGAAGGTGATGAGCACGCTCAGCCTAAGCTGTCAGGCTTCAGCAGGGGCTTAAAACAAACCTGTCAACCCCTGTATCAACTTGTGTGGTATTCCAAACCCGCATGAATAATCCGAATGTGTCAAACAAGTAATGCCAACTGGAAAGGAAAGAAAACACTCAAAGGGTGTGAGAGAAACAGTGAACAGTTCCAAATGTGTGTTACAAAAAAAAAAGAGAGAGACAGGCTGGTAAAGAGAGACATTTGAAGGAGCATCACTACACTAACACCACTGACACAGTGCACACTGCATCGATAACACTGGAAAGCAATGATTTACAAAAAGAGCACACACTGCACTGATAACTCCAAAACACTGATTTACTCGAGGAGATGAGGAGAAAAATCATTATGGGCGAGTGAAATGAGAAAATATAGTGGAAAGTTAAAGGGAGTGAGGTGGAAGGAATACAGAGTGAAGAGAGGAATAAAGTGTGGAAGAGTCGGAAGGAACAGAGAGAGTGGGAAGGAGAGGGTGAGGGAGAGATGGACAGAATAGAGAGTGAGGGAGAGGAAGGGATGAAAGGAATAGAGAGTAAGCGAGAGGGAGAAAGTGAGGAACAGATGGAAGGAATAGAGAGTGAGGGAGAGAGAGAGAGAGAGAGAGATGGAAAGAATAGAGAGAGGGAAGGAGGGAGGTAGAAGGTAGGTGGGAGATGGAAGATTTGCTATCTGCCAGGGTTAAGTGCTGTTTATAGTGGACCTTTCTGGGTGTCCTCACTCATTTGCTCTTAAAGCCAGAAGTGAATCACTTTGCATATTGTGTAATAGACATGTTTTGACAACCTTCGAGAATCACTTTATAAAGGTTTACATCATGTGTTTATCAGGGTTTTTACGAGACTTTGAAGAAGCTGCAGCTTGGGAAGTGATTCAGAAATGGTTTCAGTACCCTGAGCTGCTCCTCAGACCTTCAGGTAGATGCAGGGGTCACATCTGACCTGTGGACAGGGTTTTACCACCCACCGGGGAGACAGTGATGTAGCCACTGATGAATCAAGAAGACTGAGCAGGTCCCTGCAGGAGGTTAGGTGGTATTTACATATTTAAAAAGCCAGTGGACATATGTAAATTAGCATGCATATGTAAAAAAAGCTGCTGTTTGGATGGACACAGATTTCAAAGGGTCGTGGCGTGGGCAAATTTTTCATAAAACATACATCTCCTACCTATTTTAGAAGGGGCTACACATGTATTTCCGACTCCCCCCGAATCATGTGTAAAGTGTTTGACCCTGGGGTCATGAGGACCGAGTGCTTATTGTTCTGGCTTGAGAAAGATATTGAAGCAGGGTCCTGCTTCCTCAGGAGGGAGGTTCCTGGCACAGCGCTGCCTCAGGTCAGGGTGGAAACTGGCTTTAGTCCTACTATCCCAAGAAAAAAAGGCCTTATGCCTCCCCTTCATAACTGTGCTGATGCAGAGCAAGAGCCTTTCGGAGGGTGGGGGGGGGCACAAGAGCTCTGTCAGGAGTTTTCCAGATCCGCATCTATCCATGCAGATGTGTTTTGCCTTCATGTACAACTGATGCTCCCACAAATGCACAGGTGCAGAAGAATGGAAGCAGCAGACTGGCCTAGTCAACTGCGTACACGGGTACTTGATGTGCTGAATTTTAAAACAGCTGAACATACAAGATGAGTGACACATAAGAACATAAGAGTAGCCATACTGGGTCAGACCAATGGTCCATCTAGCCCAGTATCCTGTTTTCCAAACTGTGGCCAGGCCAGGTCACAAGTACCTGACAGAAACCCAAATCGTAGCCATATTATACTAGTCTCAAGGATCAGGTGGGAAGTTTCTATTCACGCAGACTTTTTGGCCATCCTAAACTGTGGCCCCACAGAAATTGTGGCTTTCTGAAATCCCCATCTCCATGTGCCAGGATTTCCATATGTATCTGCTTCTAAAATGACCTCCATGGTGTTTAAATGTGCATTGACTAACATGCATTAAATCAAAGGTTTCAGGTGTACTAATCAAGCAAATGTTCACTGATGCATGTACATCCCTACAGTTAATGAATGCTTGTCACAGGCTCTCTGGGAGTGATGCAAAAAAGGTCCCAGAGAAGGGCGACAGATCTGCATCCTTCGCAGGCCTGCCCGGCAGCTCCCCAGTTTCACTTCAGTGGACATTCAGGAACAGACTGTTTGGATGTCAGAGAGTTGCAAGGGCTCACAAGCCAGGTCCCACCCTTACTGCAACTCCCCTCCACTAATCCTCTGGCAGCACACCTGAGAACCCGAGGACTGAGGCAGCCTAGGGGAGGAAACCAGAGCAGGAGGGAGCACCTGTCTCTTTCCTTTTACTGACTGTCAATAAATTTACTGGCGATTGGCAACTCTTGGCATCTGCCACTGCCATATTTCTCAAGGCTGGCCCTGCTGCCAGCGAAGCTCAAATTCTTAGGATATCCTCTGCAACTTCTCCTTTTCTGTTTTATTGGTTATTTGGTCGAGTGAAAAAATATTTCCTCCTATTTGTTTTTAAAGTATTTTCATGTAACTTCCTTGAGTGTCCCCTAGGTCTTTGTACTTTTGGAACGAGTCAAAAATTGATTTACTTCTACTCATTCTACACTGCTCAGGATTTTGTAGACCTCAATCATATCCCCCTCATCCATCTCTTTTTCCAAGCTGAAGAGCCCTAACCTCTTTAGCCTTTCCTCATACGAAAGGAGTTCCATCCCCTTTATCATTTTGGTCGCTCTTCTTTGAACCTTTTCTAATTCCGCTATATCTTTTTTTGAGATTCGGCAACCAGAACTGAATGCAATTCTCAAGGTGTGGTCACACCATGGAGTGATACAAAGGCATTATAGTGTTTTCGGTCTTATTCACCATCCCTTTCCTAATAATTCTTAGCATTTTGTTTGCTTTTTTGGCTGCCGCCGCACACTGATCAGAAGATTTCAGCATATTATCTAAAACAGCACCTAGCTCTTTTTCTTGAGTGCCACCTAGAGCCTATGAACAAAGCACAATTGCCAAACAAGAGGATGACTTGTCATGAAATGCCTTACGAACCATTTAGACATTATGGCACCTATGCAAACACTTACCAAACGTTTGTAAATGTGGCAGGTCGTGTCAGACGAATCTGACTTCTTCGACTGGGTGACCAAACAGTTGGACGTGGGAGGGGTGCTTGGATTTCAGCAAAGCCTTTCACACGGTTCCGCACAGGCGACTGATAAATAAATTGAGTGCCCTCGGTATGGGACCTAGAATAACTGATTGGGTTAAAAATTGGTTGAATGGTAGGAGACAGAGGGTGGTGGTAAATGGAGCTTGCTCTGAAGAAAAGGATGTCGTCAGTGGAGTACCGCAGGGATCGGTCCTAGGGCCGGCTCTTTTTGACGTCTATTGCGGAAGGGCTGTCTGGTAAGGTTTGTCTCTTTGCGGATGATACTAAACTCTGCAACAGGGTGGACACCCTGGAGGCTGTGAATGACATGAGGAAGGACCTAGCGAAGCTGGAGAAACGGACCGATATTTGGCAACTAAAGTTTAATCAAAAAAAAATGCAGGGTCATGCACTTGGGTTGCAAAAATCCGAGGGAACGGTACAGTAAAAGGGGTGAAGTGCTTCAGAATGCGAAGGAAGAGCGGGACTTGGGGGTGATTGTGTCTGATTACCTTAAAGCTTTCAAACAGGTAGAAAAAGTGACGGCCAAAGCCAGAAGGATGCTTGGGTGCATAAAGAGAGGCATGACCAGCAGGAAAAAGGAGGTGATAGTGCCCTTGTATAAGTCTCTGGTGAGGCCCCATTTGGAGTACTGCATGCAGTTCTGCAGACTGCACCTACAGAAAGATATAAACAAGATGGAGTCGGTCCAGAGGGTGGCTAAGAAATTACTAAGCGGTCTTGAATGCAAAAATTATAGGGACAGGCTTATGAACCTCAACATGTATACGCTGGGAGAGAGGAGACATGATAGAAATGTTTAACTATCTCAAGGGCATTTATATACGGGAAGAGAGCCTTTTTCAAATGAAGGAGAGCTCTGGAATGAGGGGGCATATGACAAAGTTAAGAGGGAATAGGGTTAGGAGGAGTAACCTAAGGAAGTATTATTTCACAGAAAAGGTGGTGGAGGCGTGGAACGGCCTCCCGGTGGAGGTGGTGGAGTCGAGGACTGTTCCAGAATTTAAAAAGGCATGGGGTAAGCATGTGGGATCGCTTAGGAACAGGAAGAATTAGGGGTTACAGAGGATGGGCAGACTGGATGGGTCATATGGCCTTTATCTGCCGTCATGTTTCTCTGTTTCTATTCCACCAATGCCCAAGAGCCAACCTCACCAGTGATGTCACAGTGGCTCAATTGTCCTATTCTTGGCTTACTTTCTCCCCTTAGTGTGAAGAGTTTCAGTCTCTGGTAACCAGAGCTCATATTGTGATGTCATAATGGGAATAGGTTTAGGAATAACCTAAGGAAGTATTATTTCACAGAAAAGGTGGTGGAGGCGTGGAATGGCCTCCCGGTGGAGGTGGTGGAGTCGAGGACTGTTCCAGAATTTAAAAAGGCATGGGGTAAGCATGTGGGATCGCTTAGGAACAGGAAGAGTTAGGGGTTACAGAGGATGGGCAGACTGGATGGGTCATTTGGCCTTTATCTGCCGTCATGTTTCTATGTCTCTATTCCACCAATGCCTAAGAGCCAACCTCATCAGTGATGTCACAATGGCTCAATTGTCCTATTATTGCCTTACTTTCCCCCCCTTAGTGTGTTTCAGTCTCTGGTAACCAGAGCTCACATTGTGATGTCATAATGGGAATAGGCTTAGGAGTAACCTAAGGAAGTATTATTTCACAGAAAAGGTGGTGGAGGCGTGGAATGGCCTCCCGGTGGAGGTGGTGGAGTCGAGGACTGTTCCAGAATTTTAAAAGGCATGGGATAAGCATGTGGGATCGCTTCGGAACAGGAAGAATTAGGGGTTACAGAGGATGGGCAGACTGGATGGGTCATATGGCCTTTATCTGCCGTCATGTTTCTCTGTTTCTATTCCACCAATGCCCAAGAGCCAACCTCACCAGTGATGTCACAGTGGCTCAATTGTCCTATTCTTGGCTTACTTTCCCCCCTTAGTGTGAAGTTTCAGTCTCTGGTAACCAGAGCTCATATTGTGATGTCATAATGGGAATAGGTTTAGGAATAACCTAAGGAAGTATTATTTCACAGAAAGGGTGGTGGAGGCATGGAATGGCCTCCCGGTGGAGGTGGTGGAGTCGAGGACTGTTCCAGAATTTTAAAAGGCATGGGGTAAGCATGTGGGATCGCTTAGGAACAGGAAGAGTTAGGGGTTACAGAGGATGGGCAGACTGGATGGGTCATTTGGCCTTTATCTGCCGTCATGTTTCTATGTTTAGAATATGTTGCAACCTGAGGAATTCAGCAGTAAGGAGTGTTTAGTCCCCAATAGACTGACCTCATTTGTAGGTGAATTTTGACTTCCCAGAGGAAGAGCAAATGGAGTGTCCAGTGTGATCAGTGGGAGGCAGTGGTGGCAGCAGAATCCTCATAGGAGCAGTGTCTTAGCTTTTACACCAAAGAGGAGCTGGAACCATCATGCTGGGAACATCCTTCCAAAGGAGGTGGTGGAAGTAAGAAGGATGCTGGAATTCCAACAGGAGAGGGATCCACACTGTCCAACCCTACAGGGCAAGAAGGATGGAAATTAAGAATGGAGCATTTCAACTTAAGATAAACACAAGTCATTTCACAACAGTTATTTTTTTTAAGAAATAATGGAGAAAGTAACCTTCAATATTACAGCAGCTACACCCTAAATATAAAAACAGACATGGGGAAACTGTTCTGCACTGCATGGTACGTACACCCCCCCCCAAAAAAAAATTTAAAACAGGTATTGGGAAAGTATCCGGCACTGAAATGCAATTACCCCCCCCCCCCCAAAAAAAATAAAAACAGACATGGGGAAAGTATCCTGCAATGCATGGCAATTATACTCCCCCCCCAAAAAAAAAATTAAAACAGGTATTGGGAAAGTATCCGGTACTGAAATGCAATTACCCCCCCCCCCAAAAAAAAAATAAAACAGACATGGGGAAACTGTTCTGCACTGCATGGTACGTACACCCCCCCCCCCCAAAAAAAAAAAAATTAAAACAGGTATTGGGAAAGTATCCGGCACTGAAATGCAATTACCCCCCCCCCCCAAAAAAAATAAAAACAGACATGGGGAAAGTATCCTGCAATGCATGGCAATTATACTCCCCCCCCCCAAAAAAAATTAAAACAGGTATTGGGAAAGTATCCGGTACTGAAATGCAATTACCCCCCCCCCCCCAAAAAAAAATAAAAAAAATAAAAACAGACATGGGGAAAGTATCCTGCAATGCATGGCAATTATACTCCCCCCCCCCCAAAAAAAAATAATTAAAACAGGTATTGGGAAAGTATCCGGCACTGAAATGCAATTACCCCCCCCCCCCCCCAAAAAAATAAAAACAGACATGGGGAAAGTATCCTGCAATGCATGGCAATTATACTCCCCCCCCCCAAAAAAAAAATTAAAACAGGTATTGGGAAAGTATCCGGCACTGAAATGCAATTACCCCCCCCCCAAAAAAATAAAAACAGACATGGGGAAAGTATCCTGCAATGCATGGCAATTATACTCCCCCCCCCCAAAAAAAAATAATTAAAACAGGTATTGGGAAAGTATCCGGCACTGAAATGCAATTACCCCCCCCCCCCAAAAAATAAAAACAGACATGGGGAAAGTATCCTGCAATGCATGGCAATTATACTCCCCCCCCCCCCAAAAAAAATTAAAACAGGTATTGGGAAAGTATCCGGTACTGAAATGCAATTACCCCCCCCCCCCCCAAAAAAAATAAAAAAAATAAAAACAGACATGGGGAAACTGTTCTGCACTGCATGGTACGTACACCCCCCCCCAAAAAAAAAAAAATTAAAACAGGTATTGGGAAAGTATCCGGCACTGAAATGCAATTACCACCCCCCCCCCAAAAAAAATAAAAAAAATAAAAGCAGGCACAGGGAAAGTATCCTGCACTGAGGAGCCAGACTGGATGCCCATATTGATCTTTATCTGGCAACATTCATTGTTGTCATTTCCTAACACTATTGTAGGATAAGGTGAAACAGTGACATAAAGGATAAAAAAAAGAGTGACATCTGGAGTAACATCGCTAGAGCAGCAGCCGAAACAGAGTAACACATGGAACGGCAGCTTTGCCAGCTTTGACTTTTTTAATGAGAAACATTTTGCATGAATAATAACTGCAAAATGCTTATTTTGGCTTTAAAAAAAAACATTAAAAAAATGACAGATTCTTCAAAATGCAGATGATGACAGGGCCAAAGTTGAGAGATCACATCTCTCCAATGATGCCCAGATTCCACCAGCTTCTTGCCCAGGCTGGCCATAAGTTTCATGCAAAGTCTTTGACTTGACAGGAACTGGGTTGAGTTTCTGGGCTTTTAAATCAGATCCTTGGATTTGGGTTTGTGTGGTGATGGCTGAAGAATTGGGAAGGAGGGACTGGACCATGAAAAGATTAGGTTGTATGTATTATAATAAGGCTGCTTTTTAACATATTTATAAATTACCTTGAGATGGGAGTAACTAGTGAGGTAATTAAATTCACAGATGACACAAAGTTACCCAGGGTCATCTCGTCGCAGGAGGAGTGTTAAAGATTGCAAGAAGACCTCATGAGACTGGGGGATTGGGCGTCCAAATGGCAGATGAAGTTCAACATTGACAAGTGCAAAGTGATGCACATGGAAAAGAGGAACCCAAATTACAGCTATGTCATGGCAAGGTTCAGCTTTAGGAGTTACGGACCAAGAAAGGGATCTGGGAGTCATCGTGGACAGGACGTTGAAATCTTCAGCTCAATGTAATGCTGCAGTGGCTAAGAAGGCGAACAGAATGTTGAGTATTATTAGAAAAGGGATGGAAAACAAGCATGAGGATGTTATAATGCCGTTATATCGCTCCATGGTGCGACCGCACCTGGAGTATTGTGTTCAGTTCTAGTTGCCTCATCTAAAAAAAATATAAAGGAATTGGAGAAGGTGCAGAGAAGGGCGACGAAAATGATAAAAGGGATGGGACAACTACCCTATGAGGAGAGGTTAAGTCGGCTAGGACTCTTTAGCCTGGAGAAAAGGCGGCTGAGGGGTGATATGATAGAGGTCTACAAAATAATGAGTGGGGTAGAGCGGACAGATGTGAAGCGTTTGTTTACGCTTCTAACAATAATAGAACCAGGGGACACAAGATGAAATTAGAATGTGGTAGGTTTAAAACAAATCGGAGAAAGTTTTTCTTTACTCAGCGTGTGGTTAGACTCTGGAACTCATTGCCGGAGAAGGTAGTGACGGCAGCTGGCCTTGCTGAGTTTAAAGGGGGTCTGGACAGATTCCGGAAGGAAAAGTCCATTGATCATTATTAAATTTGGGGGTTTTGCCAGGTTCTTGGGGCCTGGATTGGCCGCTGTCGGAGACAGAGTGCTGGGCTTGATGGACCTTTGGTCTTTTCCCAGCGTTGCAGTGCTTATGTACTTATGGTTATGATATAGTTGCTTGCTGCTTTCTGGTTTTTACTGATATATTGTATAATGTCTATAACACCTTGGACCACCTGCATAAAGGCAGGTTATCAAATAAAATAAAAATAAATAACCAAGGGGCCCTTTTACTAAGGCGTGCCAAAAAATGGCCTGTGCTGGTTAAGGCGTGTGTTTTGGACACACACAGGTCCATTTCTCAGAGCGACGGCAAAAAAGGCCTTTTTTTGTGGCCGAAAATGGATGTGCAGCAAAGTTAAAACCAGCACACGTCCATTTTCGGCAAGAGACCTTACTGCCATCCATTGACTTAGCGGTAAGGACTCACACGTTAACCGGGCAGTAATTGTCAGCACGCGTACACTGCCGATTACCGCCGTGCAAGCGCCACGCAGTCGAAAATTTCCACTGGGTGTTTTGGACACACGTCAAAAATGGAATTACCACCTCAGAGCACACGTTAGCTGGGCGGTAGTTCCAATTTGACATGCGTCGTTCGTGCGTAGACACCTGCACGCTTTAGTAAAAAGGGCCCCCAAATCACTAAGCCTTCCCCCCTTTTATAAACCTGCTAGCATCTGCCAGTGCGGTAATGCTGACACAGCCCACTTACTTTGGCCGCTGTCATGGACAGGATGCTGGGTTCGATGGACCCTTGGTCTTTTCCCAGTGTGGCATTACTTATGTACTTATGTACTGTGTCCACAGCTGATATTGCACGTTTCGAGACTTCATAAAGTTTCAAGTCATCTTTTTCAAGTCCCTTTTTGCAATTCAGTCTTTTATTTATTTGTTGCATTTGTGTCCCACATTTCCCCACCTATTTGCAGGCTCAATGTGGCTTACATTGTTCCGTCATGACAATCGCCATTTCCGGAGTGAGAGATACAGTGGTATTACAATAAAGATCTTAATTGATATAGTAGATTGAGCAGTCAATTATAAGGAATTCATATACGGAATAAGAGATAGGGTGGTATTGCGTTTGTGGTGGAGTAGAACCTTGGTAGTCAAGTATAGAGAGTTAGGTTTTATCCAGTTCAGGCTTGAATTTCGTTGGTTGGTAGTTAGGATGGATCATTGTGGTATGCCTTGGTGAACAAGCTGGTCTTCAGTGATCTCCGAAAGTTAGTTAGGTCTGGTATTCTTTTCAGGCCAGTGGTAAGGCATTTATGACTGACTCATTTGTGATTTATTATATTTACATCATGTATCATCAAGAGACTCCTGAGGAAGGCACATTTGAGCCGAAACACAGTCATCAATAAAAGATTAACTTCTCATCCTTGGGTTCTCTTGGTCTGACTGATTCCGAAGTGCCAGTATCTGTCATTGCGCTTCTGTTTTGTTTTGTGTTTTTCCCTGGGATTCTGGTGTTCTTTCTTGCATAAGGGTCCTCCCCTATGTTAGTGATCTAACGACGGAGTGTTCCCTTTTAATTTGAGGTTTTTTCCTCCTATTTAAAAAACATATATCAGGATTATCTTGGGATATCACAAACTGCTAATTGTTCTTTCTTGCATCTCATCAGAGATCTGTAGAGGGCTTATATTCGTTCTCTCTCTCTGTACTCATCAGATCTCTCTTGATGCACTCAGGGGTCCTTTTATGAAGCTGCAGAAAAAGGGGGCCTGCGCTAGCGTTGGTGCGTGTTTTTGATGTGCACTGAGGTCCTCCTTTAACTGCAGTGGGTACAAGGCAGGGTTTTTTTTTTTAAGAAATGGACATGGGGCAAGTGAAACACTTGCCTCGTGCACATTTCAGCTGGGAGCTCTTACCACCACCTAAGGGCTCCCACGCTACCCCAGCATGCTCTGGGGGTGGGAAGTACCGCTGGGCTGCTGGGGTAGCCCAGTGGTACTTCCTGTTGCAAAAGGGCCCTTCAAGCATTCTGTTGGCTTTGCTACTGCTCTGGGATTTCACTTGTGAATGTTGAGTTAACAAACATAATTTTAAGAGTTATGGGACTCTCACTATCCAGCTTATTTTCAAAGGAGATCGCTGGCCATCTTTCGACACAAATCGGAAGATGGCTGGCCATCTCCCGAACCCGGCCAAATCGGTATAATGGAAAGCCGATTTTGGCCGGCTCCAACTGCTTTCCGTCGCAGAGCCGGCCAAAGTTAAAAGGGGTGTTTCCGCAGGGTATGGAAGGCGGGACAGGGGCGTGGTTATGAGATGGCCGGCTTCGGCCGATAATGGAAAAAAGAAGGCCGGCTCTGACGAGCACTTGGCCGGCTTCACTTAGTCCATTTATTTTTAGGACCAAGCCTCAAAAAGGTGCCTGAACTGACCAGATGACCACCAGAGGGAATCAGGGATGACCTCCCCTTACTCCCCCAGTGGTCACCAACTCCCTCCCACTCAAAAAAAAAATTAAAAATCATTTTTTTGCCAGCCTCTATGCCAGCCTGAAATGTCATACCCAGCTCCATGACAGCAGTATGCAGGTCCCTGGAGCAGTTTTTAGTGGGTGCAGTGCAATTCAGGCAGGTGGACCCAGGTCCACCCCCCCCCCCACCTGTCACACTTGTGGTGGTAAATGAGAGCCCCCCCAACCCCACCAAAACCCACTGTACCCACATGTAGGTGCCCCCCTTCACCCCTTAGGGCTATGGTAGTGTTGTACAGTTCTGGGGAGTGGGGTTTGGGGGGCTCAGCACACAAGGTAAGGGAGCTATGCACCTGGGAGCAATTTTTGAAGTCCACTGCAGTGCCCCCTAGGGTGCCCGGTTGGTGTCCTGGCATGTGAGGGGGACCAGTGCACTACAAATGCTGGCTCCTCCCATGACCAAATGCCTTGGATTTGGCCGGGTTTGAGATGGCCGCCATTCGTTTCCATTATCGGCAAAAACTGATGCCGGCCAAGGCATTTGGCCGGCCCCAACCGTATTATCGAAACGAAAGATGGCCGGCCATCTTTTTCGATAATACGGTTCGGGACCGCTCTTTGCAGCGCCGCCTATATAGATGGCTGGCGCCATTCAATTATGCCCCTCCACGACGCCTAAGCATATACAATGCACGTCAAATGAGAACTACCGCCCGGATACTGAGTGCCCCGAGCGGTAATTCTAATTTTGCCATTCATCCAAAACGCACTGCAGAAAATAATCTCTATCACGTGGTGCTAACCGGACAGTAATCGGCAGTGGGATTGCCACCCGGTTAACACGTGAGACCTTATCGCTAAGTGAATGGGTAGTGGTAAGGTCTCAGGCCCAAAATGGGCGCACGCTGATTTGTATTTTGCCACACATCCATTTTTGGCAAAAAAAAAGGCCTTTTTTGCAGGCGTGCTGAAAAATGGACCTGTGCACGTCCAATTCGGGCTTGTTAGTATTTTATTTGTTTAGTGCTGAAATGATTGCTATTCTGTTGAAAACGTACTTACTCGCTCAGGCATTTGAAAACAGTTAAAGTGACTGAAGTAAGAACAGAGGAGACTAAGACCGTGACAATTACGTAGGGGCCCCTTTTACAAAGGGACGGCAGACTCTACTCGTGCCTAGTTGCGTGCGCAAACTTGACTACCACCAGGCTAGTCAGCCCTCCTGGCGGTAATTTGGGATTCGGCGCATGCCCAGAACAACAGGACAAATTGTGTTTTTTATTTCCCTCCCCACGCGGCGTTTCTGGCATTAAAAGCGACCTATGAACTGACCAACTTCCGAAAACTGCTGAAGACACATCTTTTCGACAAGACATACCACAATGACTAAAACATATGAAAACCCCACATATATCTTAACAGTGCCCCATATCATATCTTCATCTTACTTTCCATTACACAATATACAGTGGTGGAAATAAGTATTTGATCCCTTGCTGATTTTGTAAGTTTGCCCACTGACAAAGACATGAGCAGCCCATAATTGAAGGGTAGGTTATTGGTAACAGTGAGAGATAGCACATCACAAATTAAATCCGGAAAATCACATTGTGGAAAGTATATGAATTTATTTGCATTCTGCAGAGGGAAATAAGTATTTGATCCCCCACCAACCAGTAAGAGATCTGGCCCCTACAGACCAGGTAGATGCTCCAAATCAACTCGTTACCTGCATGACAGACAGCTGTCGGCAATGGTCACCTGTATGAAAGACACCTGTCCACAGACTCAGTGAATCAGTCAGACTCTAACCTCTACAAAATGGCCAAGAGCAAGGAGCTGTCTAAGGATGTCAGGGACAAGATCATACACCTGCACAAGGCTGGAATGGGCTACAAAACCATCAGTAAGACGCTGGGCGAGAAGGAGACAACTGTTGGTGCCATAGTAAGAAAATGGAAGAAGTACAAAATGACTGTCAATCGACAAAGATCTGGGGCTCCACGCAAAATCTCACCTCGTGGGGTATCCTTGATCATGAGGAAGGTTAGAAATCAGCCTACAACTACAAGGGGGGAACTTGTCAATGATCTCAAGGCAGCTGGGACCACTGTCACCACGAAAACCATTGGTAACACATTACGACATAACGGATTGCAATCCTGCAGTGCCCGCAAGGTCCCCCTGCTCCGGAAGGCACATGTGACGGCCCGTCTGAAGTTTGCCAGTGAACACCTGGATGATGCCGAGAGTGATTGGGAGAAGGTGCTGTGGTCAGATGAGACAAAAATTGAGCTGTTTGGCATGAACTCAACTCGCCGTGTTTGGAGGAAGAGAAATGCTGCCTATGACCCAAAGAACACCGTCCCCACTGTCAAGCATGGAGGTGGAAATGTTATGTTTTGGGGGTGTTTCTCTGCTAAGGGCACAGGACTACTTCACCGCATCAATGGGAGAATGGATGGGGCCATGTACCGTACAATTCTGAGTGACAACCTCCTTCCCTCCGCCAGGGCCTTAAAAATGGGTCGTGGCTGGGTCTTCCAGCACGACAATGACCCAAAACATACAGCCAAGGCAACAAAGGAGTGGCTCAGGAAGAAGCACATTAGGGTCATGGAGTGGCCTAGCCAGTCACCAGACCTTAATCCCATTGAAAACTTATGGAGGGAGCTGAAGCTGCGAGTTGCCAAGCGACAGCCCAGAACTCTTAATGATTTAGAGATGATCTGCAAAGAGGAGTGGACCAAAATTCCTCCTGACATGTGTGCAAACCTCATCATCAACTACAGAAGACGTCTGACCGCTGTGCTTGCCAACAAGGGTTTTGCCACCAAGTATTAGGTCTTGTTTGCCAGAGGGATTAAATACTTATTTCCCTCTGCAGAATGCAAATAAATTCATATACTTTCCACAATGTGATTTTCCGGATTTAATTTGTGATGTGCTATCTCTCACTGTTACCAATAACCTACCCTTCAATTATGGGCTGCTCATGTCTTTGTCAGTGGGCAAACTTACAAAATCAGCAAGGGATCAAATACTTATTTCCACCACTGTACTTCTGTTACACTAATGTTAACTCTCCTCTCATTTCCACTTTCCACTATATATTGTAAGCCACATTGAGCCTGCAAAGAGGTGGGATACAAATGCAATAAATAATAAATAATTATAATAAATAATTAATCGGCCGTTGGTACGTGTGTAGTGCGTCAGCTCCTACCGCTAGATCACGGGTGGCGTTAAGGGTTCAGGCCGTAAATACACGCTCGCTGGTTTCAATATTACCACAGGCCCTTTTCTCGGCCCATTGAAAAAAAGCTCTTTTTCCCCAGACGCAGTAAAAACTGGCCCGGCTCACGCCCACACTACCGCAGGCCTCAGTATGGCTGCTCCTTCTACGAGTGAGATTGACAATGAAGCTCTTATATTTTCATTTTACATTGTTAAATGAGAACATTTTATTGTGAACCACCTAGAGTTATAAAAGTGAAACAGTATATAACACATTCTGTTTTAGATCTTTATCATTGATTTTCTTTGTGTCTATTCTGAGGTTTTGGGGTAATTATTATATTTTACGGTAAGCCGTCTTGGGTGCAAAGAGCAAATAAATAAACAACTCGAGAGTATACTGTGAAATATAGTGACAGATCGAATAACTGACTAGACCCCACCATGAAATACAGTGACACATGGAATAATATCATTACAGCGCACCGTGAAATATAACATACTACTACTACTACTACTATTTAGCATTTCTATAGCGCTACAAGGCGTACGCAGCGCTGCACAAACATAGAAGAAAGACAGTCCCTGCTCAAAGAGCTTACAATCTAATAGACAAAAAATAATCAAATCAATTAATGTGTACAGGAAGGAGGAGAGGAGGGTAGGTGGAGGCGAGTGGATACAAGTGGTTACGAGTCAAAAGCAATGTTAAAGAGGTGGGCTTTCAATCTAGATTTAAAGATGGTCAAGGATGGGGCAAGAGGTAGGGGCTCAGGAAGTCTATTCCAGGACATAGCACAAAGAGTTACAAGCAGAGTTTCAGCTGGCTGCAATGCACATTCCCTGAACACGAATGGGGAGAGAGCACAGGAGGGGCATCAAACGTCAAATGTCTCAGGGGCTGGATGGATGGATGTGACTGCACAGCCTCGTCACATCCCAGGGTGCCGTCAGGGCTTGTCTCATTGCTAGACAATGAAACTTATTGATGGATAGTCCGATGACACCATGGGGTTGAGATTCTGCGTTTGTTCATTAACATGAGAAATCTCCAGGTACATTCTCCGTCGTCATTCATGACAAGAATGTGAAAATATGTCCTTTTCTCAGATAAGATGAGGGGCCCTTACTACTTCTACTGTTCCAGTCCTGCACTGCACCCTTTTCCCTGTCAGTTTGGGCAGTTACTGGGGGGTAGACTGGCACCCTGAGGAAACAGGGGCTCTTTCCCACCTGGCTGAATGTGTCTTGTATTCAAGGCAAATGCCATTCATTACAGAGCAGTGTGTGGCTCAGTCCTTATAGAGCTGGCAAAGAAAGGGTTAATGCCACCTCCCCTCCCCCCCCCCCCCCCCCCCAAGGACTTCATTCGCCTGAGCACCCTCCCTCCCTGACTGGTCAACTGTAAATATGCCATGAATAGTCTGTGGTCTGGTGAGACTGATTCCTGCTTATGACTCAAGATCCTAATAGAATTTTTTATTTTATTTATTAATTACTATTTCTTTTCCGCTCCATCTTCAAGTTCAGAAGCTGTGTTCTGGCTGGCAATGTAGTAGAGAGTTGAAACCTAAGAGAATTCACTTCTGCTCTCCTCCCCCCCCCCCCCCCCACCTCCCACCTCCCATTTACCACAGCTTCTGCCACCAGGAGGTCATTTAACCTTTCCTGTGCTCAAACTTAACACTGTGAGCACTTTGGAGAAAGAGCATTGTACCAATAGGGGTCACTTGTACAGCACTGGGTACTCTTATGGCACCGTGCAAATATGCACATTGGTATCGTTAACTGGTGCTTTGGATGGTAGTGAAAAGCAGAGAGAGTGAAACTGAATAACCACTGAACTGAACATCTGGAGCTTGGAGCTGCAGTGGGGGGTCAGTGTATGTGAGTCAGTGGCGTAGATACGTGGGGCCATGAGGGCCTGGGCCCCCCCTAGATTTGGCCCTGGACCCCTCCTGCCGACGACCCTCTCGACCTCCCCTCCCGCCGCCAGCCCTCCCCCGCTGCCGTTGCCGTCCGCTACCTTTGCTGGTGGAGGACCCCAACCCCCACCAGCCGAGGTCCTCTTCTTCTGGCGCAAGGCTTCGTTCTGTTTCTGTGAGTCTGATGTCCTGCACAGAAACAGAACAAAGCCTTGCAGATCAGCCAGCGGTGTTGCTGGCTGATCTGCAAGGCTTCGTTCTGTTTCTGTGAGTCTGACGTCCTGCACGTACAACATGCAGGACGTCAGACTCACAGAAACAGAACAAAGCCTTGCGCTGGAAGAAGAGGACCTCGGCTGGCGGGGGTTGGGGTCCCCCGCCATCAAAGATAGGCGATGGCGGGGGAGGGTTGGCAGCGGGAGGGGGGTCGAGAGGGTCGTCGGCAGGGTGGATCAAAGTTGTTGGTGGTGGCGGGGGGGGGGGGGGGACGGCGGCGGGGGCTAAAATGTGCTCCCTCACCTCGGGCTCTGGACCCCCCTCCCGCCGAAGTCTGGCTATGCCCCTGTTGTGAGTACTGGGATTTTATACCTGCAGTGAGGGAACAGTGTGTGGATATGTTTGGGGAAGTTTTTCCTCATTACATACACAGACTTGTAGTTAATTTCTCCAAGACAGGCAGATGGTGCAGAAAGAGAAGTGGACCAGCGTGTCAGGCTTGGGCTGGATTAGGTGGCCATGTGTCCAGTCTTCCACTCTGAGCTTTCAGCATCTAAAGGTTTAAAGTGTTGGCAGCTCTTCAGCCTTTTCCTCCTCACATGCCTTCCGACTTACTCACAGGACCAGCTTGAAGGCAACACCTCCCTCTGCCTCCCTGATACTAACACCTCTGATCCAAGATTTTAATAAGGGACACCTGGAGAAGAAAGAGGCAGGAAATTCCCTGAACCTAGTCAAAACCCTTCCAGCAAGATCCGGGACTTTCCAGATTGGTCCTGGGAAACCCACAGCTAGTGTGGGTATCAGGGTATCCATTGTGAATATGCATTACATAAATCTGAGAATAATGAATTTCCAGCATATCATGGAAATTCATCTCTGATATCCAGAAAACTCAATTGGCTACGTGTGGCCCCCCACATTAAGTTATTACGTTTAGGATTAGGAATGATAAAACCAGTTTCCTCTGTACTGTGGTGTGTATCACTGGTCTGGCTGGGGAGGGGGGGGGGGGGGCGACGACCAACAAGAGGCAGTAGATGGCAGTCCTGGTTTTATTGATTTCTGTATTTCTACGCTTGCAGTTCCTCTGGGAAAGACAGACCTCCAGCTCCAGGCATCCAGGTGAATCCAGGCCCGAATCCTCCTCACATGTCTTCACAGTCCTTTGAAGGGGTGAACAGACATGTGAACAAAGGGGAGCTGGTTGATATTGTGTATCTGGATTTTCAGAAGGCGTTTGACAAAGTACCTCATGAAAGACTCCAGAGGAAATTGGAGAGTCATAGGAGGTAGTGTTCTATTGTGGATTAAAAACTGGTTAAAAGATAGAAAACAGAGAGTAGGGTTAAATGGTCAGTATTCTCAATGGAGATGGGTAGTTAGTGGGGTTCCAAGGGCTCTGTGCTGGGACCGCTGCTTTTTAACATATTTATAAATGACCTAGAGATGGGAGTAACTAGTGAGGTAATTAAATTTGCTGATGACACAAAGTTATTCAAAGTCGTTAAATCGCGGGAGGATTGTGAAAAATTGCAAGAGGCCCTTGCGAGACTGGGATACCTGGGCGTCTAAATGGCAGATGACGTTTAATGTGAGCAAGTGGGAAACAGGAACCTGAACTAGATAACTAGATAAGGGATCGAGGTGATGATACATTGAAACCCTCTGCTCAATGAACGAAGAAAAAACACAGAGCCCCTTTTACCAAGCAGCGGGAAAAGGGGGCTTGCGCCAGTGTGTGTTTTTATGCACGGCGAGGCTCCCTTTTACCGCAGCGGGTAAAAGGGAAGTCTCTCTTTTCTGCAGGAAATGGCCGTGCAGCAAGTAAAGCACTTGCCGTGCAGCCATTTCTCGGGGGAAGCTCTTACTGCCACCCACTGAGGTGGCGGTAGGGACTCCCGTGCTAATCCGGCAGTAACCGGGCAATTACCACTGGGTACACTCCGGTGCTAGGGGTGGAAGTACTGCCGGGCTGCTGGGGTAGCCCGGCGATACTTCCTGTTTAGCGACAGTAAGCCCTTATTTTATCATCCTCACTTTAATATTCCCTTATCTCTTGTTTGTCCTGTTTGTCTGGCCTAATTAGATTGTAAGCTCTGTCGAGCAGGGACTGTCTCTTCATTTTCAAGTGTACAGTGCTGCGTACGTCTAGTAGCGCTACAGAAATGATAAGTAGTACTAGTGTTGGTCTTACCACTGCTTAGTAAAAGGGACCCACAGTTTCCAGTGCTCACCTTACCATATTGCAAAGACACCTACACTAGCATTGTGATTGATAAAACCATACCCTAAAAATCCTAGGGGTCCCGTTAGATCAAAAGGTCACCTTAGAAACTCAGACAGTAAATTTTTAGCAACCAGGATGTTTCAAATTCTGTGGAAACTTAGAAGGATAAAGAACAGCTTTCCAAGAGACATTTTTCGTGTGCTAGTACAGTCCCAACACACATGGACTATTGCGATGGAAAAATACGCCGGCTGCAAAGTAGAAATCCTGAAAAAGCTTCAAACCGCACAGAACACAGCAGCAAATCACGCTACGATAAGGCAGCACCATTACTACAAAAGCTCCACTGCAACCCAATTATGGAATTTGAACCCTGATCTACTGAGTAATCCATGGTATGGCCCAACCTATATTTATTTATTTTATTGCATTTGTATCCCACATTTTCCCACCTATTTGTGGGCTCAGTGTGGCTTACAATACATTGTGTATGATGGAAATACAATGTGTTACAGTACAATTATGGGTTACATTATGAGGAGTTATGGGAAGACAAAGTCAAGTCAAAATAACATTTGGAGCGTAGAAAATATGGAATGTTACAATGGGGAAAAGATAGGGCGATAGAACAATAGCATGAAAACCTTAAGGTATAGCAATTTTATATGTGGGTGGAGTGTTCGGGGTAAGAGAATTTAGAAGAAAGTGTGTTGGTGCATTTCTGTAAGTGTGTTTGGACTTCATGTGTTTTGATCCTTGCAATAAATTTTATCAAAGAGATAAGTCTTTAATCGTTTGCGGAAGTCGGTTAGTTTGTAGATCGTTTTCAGGTTGCGTGGTAGTGTGTTCCAGAGTTGCGTGCTCATATAAGAGAAGGTTGATGCATGTAGTACTTTGTATTTTATGCCTTTGCAGTTAGGGAAGTGGAGATTGAGGAAAGTTCGGGATGATCTTTTAGCGTTTCTGGGTGGTAGGTCTATTAAATCAGACATGTATACAGGGGCTTCACCGTGGATGACTTTGTGGACTAAGGTGCATACTTTAAAGGTGATACGTTCCTTGAGTGGGAGCCAGTGCAGCTTCTCACGTAAGGGTTTTGCACTTTCGTATTTTGGTTTTCCGAAGATGAGTCTGGCTGCTGTATTCTGGGCTGTTTGAAGTTTTCTCAGTATTTGTTCTTTGCAGCCTGCATATAATGAGTTACAGTAGTCCAGATGACTGAATACGAGTGATTGCACAAGGCTGCGGAAGACGGATCTCGGAAAGAATGGTCTTATTCTTTTCAGTTTCCACATGGAGTAGAACATCTTTTTGGTTGTGTTGTTTGCGTGAGTCTCAAGTGTTAGGTGGCGGTCGATTGTGATTCCTAGGATTTTTAAATTTTCGGAGATTGGCAGTTGTAGCTTAGGTGTGTTGATTTCGGTATATTTATTCGTGTTGTATTGGGAGGTAAGTATGAGGCATTGAGTTTTTTCTGCATTTAGTTTCAATCGGAATGCATCTGCTCAGGTATTCATGATGTGTAGACTCTGGTTGATTTCGTTGGAGATTTCATTGATGTCTTCTTTGAAAGGAATATATATCGTTACATCATCTGCGTATATGTAAGGGTGAAGGTTGTGATTTGATAGAAGTTTTGCCAAGGGAATCATCATTAGGTTGAAAATAGTTGGTGAGAGGGGGGATCCTTGCGGTACTCCACATTCAGGTGTCCATGCAGCAGACGTAGTTGAGTTTGATGTGACTTGATATGAGCGCAAGGTTAGGAATCCCTTGAACCAGTTTAGGACATTGCCTCCGATGCCAAAATATTCAAGTATGTGTAATAGAATTCCGTGGTCAACCATATCAAAGGCACTTGACATGTCAAATTGTAGGAGGAGTATGTTGGTGCCTGTAGCAATCATTTGTTTGAATTTGGTCATAAGGGTGATTAGGACTGTTTCTGTGCTGTGATTTGACCGGAATCCTGATTGCGCATCATGCAGTATTGGGAACTTGTTGAGATAATTTGTGAGTTGTTTGGTTACCATCCCTTCAGTTATTTTGGTTATTAGTGGAATAGATGCTACTGGTCTGTAGTTAGTTATTTCGCTTGCGTTTTTCTTTGTGTCTTTGGGTATTGGGGTAAGTAAAATTTTTCCTTTATCCTTTTTAAATGAGAGACCTGATTGACCTTCCACTCAGAAAAGTAAAAATAGGAGCCCAAACATATTTCTTTGGATTTGGGTTCCTGAACCTCCACTACCCAAAATGCCAGAAACTTCTTTACAAGACCATTCATTCAGCAGGCTTCTCATACCAAGGCAGGAGCCAATGGAACACCCTACCGAAAAACTTAAGATGCAATAGGTCAATACCTCGATTTTCACAGAGCATTTTCTTTAGAAAATTATATTATGAGGACCACAAATAATCTCAGGTTAATCCAGATTGATTGTTCTCTCAGTACCCGTCATGTACATTGACATTTGACCTTTCATGCCCCATCTTTATGAAGCTACCCGACTATCACTTAGTACCCCTCACTGCATATACTCTGCATATATGTCTGATGATGTAAGTTGGAATATTGTGGGGTATAAATGTTATTATAAATAAATAAACGTGCAGCGGTGCCTAAGAAAGTAAATAGAATGATAGGAAATATTAGGAAAGCACTGGAGAACAAAAAGGAGGACGTTATAATGTCTTTGTATCGCTCCACGGTGCGACCGCACCTCAAATACCGTGTGCAACTCTGGTCAACAGCATCTCAAAAAAGACTCCTAACCACTGCTCACCTGTCCTGTCCTTTTTCCTCACCTCTTTATTCCCCTACCCTTAATTGTTCTGTCTGTCTCATGTCTTATCTAGATTGTAAGCTCTTTGAGCAGGGACTGTCTTTTGTGTATGGTGTACAGCGCTGTGTATGCCTTGTAGCGCTATAGAAATGATAAGTAGTAGTAGGGCGATGAAAATCATAATGGGGGTGGGACGTCTTCCCTATGAGGAAAGGCTGAAACGGCATGAGCTCTTCAACTTGGAGAAAAGATGCTGAGGAGAGATATGATAGAGGTCTATAAAATAATGAGTGGAGAGGAATGGGTAGACGTGAATCACTTGTGCACTCTTTCCAAACATACTGTTTTTGGGTCTTGCCATGTACTTGTGACCTGGATTGGTCACTGTTGGAAAAAGGATGCTGGGCTTGATGGACCTTCGGTCTTTCCCAGTCTGGCAAAGCTTAAGTTCTTAATGCTCTTTAAGTAAGGACTAGAGGGCATGCAATGAAGCTACTAAGTAGTAAATTTAAAACGAAACAGAGAAAATATTTCTTCACTCAATGTGTAATTAAACTCTGGAATTAATTATGTGGTAAAAGCAATTAGCTTAGCTTAAAAAAAAATTTTGGACAAGTTCCTAAAAGTCTATAAAACATTATTAAGATGGACTTGGGGAAAATCCATTGCTTATTTCTAGGATAAGCAGAATAAAATCTGTTTTACTCTTTTGGGATCTTGCCAAGTAGTTGTGACCTGGTTCGTCCACTGTTGGAAACAGGATTGTGGGCTTGAAGGACCTTCAGTCTGTCCCAGTATGGCGATGCTTATAGACTTATGTGCTTCTCCCTTATGACGTGAAGCTTCTAGATAACCCTCTCCACATCTGGCTACATACTCTCCTTTAAGTGTCTCTTGCGGCAGGCCACGGTGAGCCCCCAGTCCTCTCCGCTCTGTACTGAGGTGGGTTTTCTTAACATGCTTGGTTCTAACCACAAGCCTCTGTTTCCTGAAGA
Source organism: Microcaecilia unicolor (assembly GCF_901765095.1). Lineage (NCBI taxonomy): Eukaryota > Metazoa > Chordata > Amphibia > Gymnophiona > Siphonopidae > Microcaecilia > Microcaecilia unicolor. The sequence goes on along the minus strand of NW_021963297.1, from coordinate 55,095 downwards.
CTGTAAATGCCTTGAACATTTCTTCCCTTGGTAAAGAGCAGCAGCAGTGCAATGACAGGCTGTCGTGCCAGCCTTCCCCAGATGTTACTGGGAGTAAGTGTCAGGCTGCAGAAGCTGGGTGGGGGGTGGGCAGTGCTGGATTTTTTCTTCTGGATTTCCAACATTATGGAATATAGAGAGCACTTGCATCACTGCTGGGAAACTTTATGGCATGAGGTGAATCTTCTCTCACCCTCTAATTTACATTCTTAGCTTCTCTGGAAGGAAACTTACTTTGGTTTGGCTTGTAATTAGCCGACAATCGCAGAGCTAGAAGTGACCTCGGTTAGCAGCTAAAGAAGGGTTATCTCCTTAAAGTTATAATCACTCAGGAATCAGAGCTCCACCCTGGTAGAAACAGAACTTGGATGCAGTTCTGAAGCAGCGAAGAAAGAAAGCAGACGGGTTCTCATAGGTGGAAGGAATCAGCTGGCCTGTAGGCTGGAAAATGTTGGCAAATTGTTCATTTGCAGAGCTGGAGGAGGGGCAAGGCCATGTGCCTGGGATATTCCGTTTGGACATGAGAGCTCTGATAAACAGATGCACAAGGAGAGAAAGAGGGAGCCAGGCCAGGCCCTACCTGACAAGTTTGGCTTAACTAAAAGGACCAGTCGTTAGCTGAGTGAAACTCCTGAGTACAGCCTGGGAAAAAAGGCTGAAAAGAGCAGTGGCATAGCCAAGGGTGGGCCCAGGCCCACCCACTTTGGGTTCAGGCCCACCCAGTAGCAGCTGACCTATGATGTGGCTGGCAGGGATTCCCAAGCCCCACCAACTGAAAACTCCCAACAACTGTCCCTCCTGCATACCTTGTAAACAGCAGATCTTCACCTGAAGGAAGCAGCAACTGATACATACTGCTCGCACAGGCCCAACAGCCTTCCCTGTGATGTATGCGGAAACAGGAAGTTGCATCGGTGTGAGGCCAACATGAGCAGTGTGTATTAGTTGCTGCTCGCTGCTGGTGAAAACCTGCTATTTAAATGGTATGCGGGAGAGGGTGGATGTTTGAGAGACCATATGGCATGCAGGTGAGAGAAGGAGAGACCAAATCACCTATGGGATGGGGCAGGGTTCTTCTGCCCACCCATCTTGGGCCCAAGCCCACCCAAAATTGGGTGTCTAGATACGCCCCTGGTTCCATCCCCTTTATTATTTTGGTAGCCCTTCTTTGAACCTTTTCTAATTCCGCTATATCCTTTTTGAGATTCGGCAACCAGAATTGAATGCAATACTCAAGGTGAGGTTGCACCATGGGCCAATATAGAGGCATTAAAGTATTCTTGGCCTTAGTTTCCATCCCTTTCCTAATAATTCCTAGTATCCTGTTTCCTTTTTTGGCTGCCACCGTACAATGGGCAGAAAATTTCAGTGTATTATCTACAAAAACACCTAGATCTTTTTCTTGGATGCTGCCCCCCAAGGTGGACCCTAGCATCAGTTAACTATGATTCAGATTCGTCTTCCCAATGTGCATCACTTTGCATTTGTACACATTCAATTTCATCTTCCAATTTCCTAATGTCTTCTTGAATTTTTCGTAGTCTGCATGTGTTTTAACAGCCTTGAATAGTTTTGTTTCGTCTGCAAATTTAATCACCTCACTCGTCGTTCCGTTTTCCAGATCATTTACAAATATGTTAAATAGCACCGGTCCCAGTACATATCCCTGCGGAACTCCACTATTCACCCTGCTCCGTTGATAGAAATGGCCATTTAACCATGACCCTCTGTTTTCTGTCCAATAACCAATTCCTAATCCACAAGAGGACATTGCCTCCTACCCCATGACTCTTTCATTTTCCCAGAAACTTTCATGAGGAACTTTCTCAAAATCTTTACATCAACTAGTTCACCTTTATCCACGTTTATTCATGCCTTCAAAAAAATGAAGCAAATTGGTGAGACAAGACTTCCCTTGGCTGAATCCATACTGACTCTGTCCCATTAAACCACAAAAAAATATAACTTCCCAAAAACACTGATTTGATCGTTAAAACTGTATTGCAAGTATATCCAGTCACAATAGTAATTATCCATGCAAGAATTATTCAACCCCGTCTTTAAAAAGAAAAGCATAATAGCATAATGTCACTTATCTTTTCAAACTTGCCCTTCAAATTTCACACATCTGAACTGGATTCCTGTTTCGCAATCCAAGATGGCTGCCTCAGGGGAAGATCGGAGCTGTTATTCTCAAGACATCCGTGGCTCACAAAATGGCTGAAACCAAAAACAGAAACGCTGACGTTTAAAATACAATGTCCTCAGGTTCCATTCACGTTCAACCACTCATTTTCTTATCATCGCAGCAGATGTGTTTAAACCCCTACGTATCACTATGTTTAACAAACCCAAGGTCTAATGCTACCTCGAACTTAAGATGGTATTAATTGCTCCAAAACTATACCTCAAAAAGAATTAAAATCATGTTTGTACTCCACACAATGAGCTACCAATGGTTCTGTCAATTTTTCTGTCCGAATACAATGTCGATCTTCATAGAGTCTAATCTTCAGTTGTCCAGAAGTCTGTCCAACATAATAGAGTCTACATGGGCATCGCAACAGATGGATTACATTTTGCAATAAACAAGTGGTATTAGCCCACATGGAGGGGCATAATCGAAAGGGACACCCAAGTTTTGCTGAGGACGTCCTCGCAAAGCGTCCTGGTAGAGGGGAGGGGAAACCCGTATTATCGAAACAAGATGGACATCCATCTTTCGTTTCGATAATACGGTTAGGGATGCTCAAATCCTGAAATTTAGGTCATTCTTAGAGATGGTCATCCCTAGACTTGGTCGTCTCTGATTTTTGGCGATAATGGAAACCAAGGACGCCCATCTCAGAAACGACCAAATGCAAGTCCTTTGGTCGTGGGAGAAGCCAGCATTCGTAGTGCACTGGTCCCCCTAACATGCCAGGACACCAACCGGGCACCCTAGGGGGCACTGCAGTGGACTTCAGAAATTGCTCCCAGGTACATAGCTCCCTTACCTTGTGTGCTGAGCCCCCCAAATCCCCCCCAAAACCCACTACCCACAACTGTACACCACTACCATAGCCCTTACGGGTGAAGGGGGGCATATAGATTTAGTGAAGGGAAGTCTTGCCTCACCAATCTAATGCATTTTTTTTGAGGGGGTAAGCAAACATGTGGACAATGGGGAGCCGGTTGATATTGTATATCTGGATTTTCAGAAGGCGTTTGACAAAGTGCCGCACGAAAGACTCCTGAAGAAATTGCAGAGTCATGGAATCGGAGGTAGGGTATTATTATGGATTAAGAACTGGTTGAAAGATAGGAAGCAGAGAGTAGGATTGCGTGGCCAGTATTCTCAGTGGAGGAGGGTAGTTAGTGGGGTCCCGCAGGGGTCTGTGCTGGGTCCGTTGCTTTTTAATGTATTTATAAATGACCTAGAGATGGGAATAACTAGTGAGGTAATTAAATTCGCCGATGACACAAAATTATTCAGGGTCGTCAAGTCGCAGGAGGAATGTGAACGATTACAGGAGGACCTTGCGAGACTGGGAGAATGGGCGTGCAAGTGGCAGATGAAGTTCAATGTTGACAAGTGCAAAGTGATGCATGTGGGTAAGAGGAACCCGAATTATAGCTACGTCTTGCAAGGTTCCGCGTTAGGAGTTACGGATCAAGAAAGGGATCTGGGTGTCGTCGTCGATGATACGCTGAAACCTTCTGCTCAGTGTGCTGCTGCGGCTAGGAAAGCGAATAGAATGTTGGGTGTTATTAGGAAGGGTATGGAGTCCAGGTGTGCGGATGTTATAATGCCGTTGTATCGCTCCATGGTGCGACCGCACCTGGAGTATTGTGTTCAGTACTGGTCTCCGTATCTCAAAAAAGATATAGTAGAATTGGAAAAGGTACAGCGAAGGGCGACGAAAATGATAGTGGGGATGGGACGACTTTCCTATGAAGAGAGGCTGAGAAGGCTAGGGCTTTTCAGCTTGGAGAAGAGACGGCTGAGGGGAGATATGATAGAAGTGTATAAAATAATGAGTGGAATGGATCGGGTGGATGTGAAGCGACTGTTCACGCTATCCAAAAATACTAGGACTAGAGGGCATGAGTTGAAGCTACAGTGTGGTAAATTTAAAACGAATCGGAGAAAATTTTTCTTCACCCAACGTGTAATTAGACTCTGGAATTCGTTGCCGGAGAACGTGGTACGGGCGGTTAGCTTGACGGAGTTTAAAAAGGGGTTAGATAGATTCCTAAAGGACAAGTCCATAGACCGCTATTAAATGGACTTGGAAAAATTCCGCATTTTTAGGTATAACTTGTCTGGAATGTTTTTACGTTTGGGGAGCGTGCCAGGTGCCCTTGACCTGGATTGGCCACTGTCGGTGACAGGATGCTGGGCTAGATGGACCTTTGGTCTTTCCCAGTATGGCACTACTTATGTACTTATGTACTTATAATGTTGAGTGTTATTAGGAAGGGTATGGAGTCCAGGTGTGCGGATGTTATAATGCCGTTGTATCGCTCCATGGTGCGACCGCACCTGGAGTATTGTGTTCAGTACTGGTCTCCGTATCTCAAAAAAGATATAGTAGAATTGGAAAAGGTACAGCGAAGGGCGACGAAAATGATAGTGGGGATGGGACGACTTTCCTACGAAGAGAGGCTGAGAAGGCTAGGGCTTTTCAGCTTGGAGAAGAGACGGCTGAGGGGAGATATGATAGAAGTGTATAAAATAATGAGTGGAATGGATCGGGTGGATGTGAAGCGACTGTTCACGCTATCCAAAAATACTAGGACTAGAGGGCATGAGTTGAAGCTACAGTGTGGTAAATTTAAAACGAATCGGAGAAAATTTTTCTTCACCCAACGTGTAATTAGACTCTGGAATTCGTTGCCGGAGAACGTGGTACGGGCGGTTAGCTTGATGGAGTTTAAAAAGGGGTTAGATAGATTCCTAAAGGACAAGTCCATAGACCGCTATTAAATGGACTTGGAAAAATTCCGCATTTTTAGGTATAACGTGTCTGGAATGTTTTTACGTTTGGGGAGCGTGCCAGGTGCCCTTGACCTGGATTGGCCACTGTCGGTGACAGGATGCTGGGCTAGATGGACCTTTGGTCTTTCCCAGTATGGCACTACTTATGTACTTATGTACTTATGTACTTATGTAGATGTGGGTACAGTGGGTTTGTGGTGGGTTTTGGAAGGCTCACATTTACCACCACAAGTGTAACAGGTGGGGGGGATGGGCCTGGGTCCGTCTTCCTGAAGTGCACTGCACCCACTAAAACGATGGACCTGAGTATGACATTTGAGGCTGGCAAAAAATATTTTTAAAGATTTTTTTTAGGGTGGGAGGGGGTTAGTGACCACTGGGGGAGTAAGGAGGGGTCATCCCTGATTCTCTCCGGTGGTCATCTGGTCAGTTCGGGCACCTTCTTGTGCCTTGCTCGTAAAAAAAACAGGACCAGGTAAAGTCATCCAAGTGCTCATCAGGGACGCCCTTTTTTTTCCATTATGGGTAGAGGACGTCCAAGTGTTAGGCACGCCCAAGTTCCGCCTTCGCTTTGCCTCTGACACGCCCCCATGAACTTTGGTCGTCCCCACGACGGAAAGCAGTTGGGGACGGCCAAAATCGGCTTTCAATTATACCGATTTGGGCGACCCTGTGAGGACGCACATCTTCCGATTTGTGTCGAAAGGTAGGTATCCTTCTCTTTCGAAAATGAGCCTGAAAGTGAAACACTGAACTGAATGCACATCATCTTCATCAAATTAATTTGATTCTAACATAATATTGCAAACAGAACAAGAGCCACATTTTTTATGACTACCTGTGACCTCCCTCCTCTTCCCTTCTCTGTTAAAACATAATCTACATAAGTACATAAGTATTGCGGTACAGGGACAGACCAAAGGTCCATCAAGCCCAGCATCCTGTTTCCAACAGTGGCCAATCCAGGTCACAAATACCTGGCAAGATCCCCAAAAAAGTACAAAACATTTTATACTGCTTATCCCAGAAATTGTGGATTTTCCCCAAGTCCAATTTAATAATGGTCCTTTAGGAAGCCATCCAAACCTTTTTTAAACTCTGCTAAGCTAACCGCCTTTACCACATTCTTTGGCAACAAATTCCAGAGTTTAATTACATGTTAGCAAAGTCCAAATCAAAAATACATAACATGCAAAGAGCAACCGAGGGAAAACTCATTGCTCTAACCTAAATAATACATAAAGCAAATCAGAATCAAAGACTTTTCTTCAAAGGTCTTCTTAAAGGGTTCTTGATGTCCACTGGGTTTGCCAAAATCAACCTGACAAAGGGTCCCTCATTTCGCTACTGCTGCATCAGGGTATCCACATTACTTTTCAGACAAATATGGCGTGACAGGAAGAGAGTAAAATGTTGAGGTCACAACAGCCAATTACATTCCCCATAAGTCCCACGTCATTGATGTCCCACATTCTTACGTTCTAACATTATGCAGGCAGTGAGGCAAAATGGCAGGATGTTAATCCTACTGCATCCCACGTTGTACAGGATCCCAGGCTCAGCCATGAGGCCCCTTGCAAGAGTTCAGATCATGCTGAGTGCTTTTTCGGGCTTTTTTCAGATATTTTTCAACATTTCTTGCATTTCCGGGTAATTTTGTTGCTTGGTTTGTTGAAGGGAATTTTAGTAGATAAGAGACTGTTTGGTTCTGGCTTTATCACTTTAATATTAGAAGTTGAAAGGGCATGACACAGGGATCAATGGTTTCATAAGTAATACTGAAAAGGGGCGAGGTTTGCTTCTTCGTAGGCAACACCAAATTCCAGGGTAGGCACTGTGGAAGATGTGGATGAAGAGAAATTTAGCAAAGCTTGAGAAATGGTCTAGAGTTTGACAGCTAAGATTGCATGATAAAAAAGGCAGGGTCATGAATTTGGGCTGCACAGATCGAATGGGGTGGTTGAGTATAGGGAGTGACATTCTTCTGAATACCTGGAGATGATCGTATCTGATGATCTTAAGGTGGCCAAATGAGTAGATAAGGTGATGGTAAAAACCAGAAAGATATTTAAGTGCAGAGGGAAAGGAATAGCCTGCAGGAAAAAGGAGGTGATAGTTGCCTCTGTATCAGTCTCTGATGAGACCCCATTTAGAGTACTGTGTACAATTCTGGAGATCACACTTTTCAAAAGATATAAACTGGATGGAGTCAATCTGGTGGGGGGGGGGGGGGGGGTGGCTGCTGAAATGTTGAGCGATCTTCATCATAAAGCGTATGGGAACAGACGTATACTTTTGAACGTGGTGAAGGCGGTTAGCTTAGCAGAGTTTAAAAAGGGGTTAGACGGTTTCCTAAAGGACAAGTCCATAAACCGCTACTAAATGGATTTGGGAAAAATCCACAATTCCAGGAATAACATGTATAGAATGTTTGTATGTTTGGGAAGCTTGCCAGGTGCCCTTGGCCTGGATTGGCCGCTGTCGTGGACAGGATGCTGGGCTCAATGGATCCTTGGTCTTTTCCCAGTGTGGCATTACTTCTGAAGAAAGATGGGAGAAGGGAGATGTGACAGAGACATTTAAATACCTCCATGGCCTAAATGCACAGCAGGTGAGTCTCTTTCAATTGAAAGGAAGCTCTGGAACAAGAGGACATAGAATGAATGTGAAAAGGGACAGACTCAGAAGTAATCTAAGGAAATACTTTGCCATGGAAAGGGTGGCAAATGTGTGGAACAGCCTCACAGTAGAGGAGGTGGAGCTGAAAACATGGGACAAGCATATGAGATCTCTGGGGGAGAGGAAGGGATTGTAGAACTGAGCTGTTGGCGTGGATGGGCAGACTGGAGAGGTCGCATGGCCTACATTTGCTGTCATCTATGTTTCTGCATGAAAGGGCCATCCTCCTCCACTCATAGCTCAGATCCCTGCACTTGAATATCTTCCAAAACGACACTGGGAATGATACTTCACATCCCTCCGCTGGGGGCTGCAGAAACGGAGCACCCTATCTTTGGAATGAGCTGTCTGAGGGGTTTGGTTCATTTCGTTGCTGGCGTCTAGGAGCTTCACTGGACTCTGCATCTTCCATTGGCCTGACTCCAAGACAAACAATCCCCCTGCCGGATTCTGTAAACAGGTCATTTTTAATGCTGCCTGGGAAAAAGAAAGCCCTAGCTGCCCTCTCTTTGAAAAGAAAGTTTATGGTCAGATTCCAGGTCCCTTGTGTCAGTCTCCATCAAACCCTCCCCCTCCAGGAATCGCTCTTGACTGCTTGTCTTGCAAGATGTTGATAAGTTTCTTCAGCCACAGAGACAGTCCTGCCTCTGAACAGGGTTCCAAACCCTCCTGACACATGCATTCTCATCATAGTAACATAGTAAATGACAGCAGATAAAGACCTGAACGGTCCATCCAATCTGCCCAACAAGATAAACTCATTTTACATGGTATGTGACACTTTATACCCGAGTTTGATTTGTCCTTGCCTTTCTCAGGGCACAGACCGTAGAAGTCTTGTACTAAATGTTCTGAAGCTAACGTCGAAGCCCCTTAAAATTTACACTCCAGCCCATCCCTATCTATTCAGTCATGATCAGGGTGTAGACCGTAGAAGTCTGCCCAGCACTGCTCTTGTACTAAAAGTTCTGAAGATTCTGGAATCCCAATTAGTAGCAACATTCCATGTAGAATCCAAAGGAGTAACATAGTAAATGATGGCAGATAAAGACCTGAACGGTCCATCCAGTCTGCCCAACAAGATAAACTCATTTACATGGTATGTGATACTTAATACCTGAGTTTGATTTGTCCTTGCCTTTCTCAGGGCACAGACCGTAGAAGTCTGCCCAACACTGTTCTTGTACTAAAAGTTCTGAAGCTAACATTGAAGCCCCTTAAAATTTACACTCCAGCCCATCCATATCTATTCAGTTCCAATCAGGGCAAAGACCGTAGAAGTCTGACCAGCACTGGTTTTGCTTCCCAATTACCAGCATTGCCACCCAATCTCCGCTAAGATTTTGTGGATCCATTCCTTCTAAAAAGGATTCCTTGGTGTTTATCCCACGCATGTTTGAATTCCATTACCGTTTTCATCTCCACCACCTCCCGTGGGTATTGGGGATACAGACCATACAAACCAAACAGGTTGACCTTATCAAATATAATATTTTGGGAATAGGGGGACCCTCAGGATGTCAATGCAGTCAACAGACACCAGAATTAACACAAGTGTCAAACGACTTCTTTCACAAGAGCGCTGACCCAAGTTAAACTGTACAGCGCTGCGTAACCCTAGTAGCGCTCTAGAAATGTTAAGTAGTAGTAGTAGTTATACATACCGTGCCTGCTCATGTCACACCATTGTCGGATCATCCTGTGTGTGATAAAGTGTTTTATAGTGTAAGTGAATTCATAGTCAAACAATAATGAAAAATGGTCTCAAAATCCACATTGGAGAACTGCATTCATTAAAAAATGCCCACAAGGAAATCTTTAAACCTGGTAAAAGCTAAATATTATAGTTCATAACATCAAAAAACTTATCTGAAATGAAATGATCAATGAAGTCATAAGGACTGCAGGGTTCTACAGAGCTCCGTTTCAGGAAAGCCCCTTCTTCAGGGACCCATATGAAAAATATCACTACTGAAGTCACAAAACTGCGCTTAAGAGGTGGTAACAGCGCCATTTGGCTACAATACCACCACATAAAGAAATAGGAAGAATATACATTTTATCAACACTATTAATACATGACTGCTCATAACTGATAAGCAATACCTACACTAGTAGCAAAACGTGTATAGAAAGGAAAACTGTAGGCAAGGAGGGTTTGGATTTCTATTTAGTTCACACCTTTCTCAGTAATTGCTACATTCAGGCACATTAGGTATTTTCCTGTCCCTTGAGGGGCCATTATCTGCGTTTGTACCTGAGGCCAAAGATCACAAGGAGCTGCAGTGGGATTTGAACTCTCCCTGCAGCTCTTATCATTAGGCTACTCCTCCACTCCTGGTGAGATATTTCATGGGAGTACTTTACCCCAATAAAAAGGTATTTACCTCAGCTCAGCTGTGGACCTTTAGTATGAGGTATCTCAGGAAGGAGGGGCTGTCCCTTACCCCCCCCCCCCTTTTCTGAGATAGGACTGCATCGGAGGGAGGCATCTGGACATCCTCTCTTTCTCGGGAAAGTAACATTTTATGATGTATACACCAATGTTACTTCACCTATAAATATATAATAATATATTCAATATTATTCAGTTTTTGCAGTCCCAGGTTTGGAATCTGGATCTAGGAGTGGTCTAGAGGTTAACAGGCTGGCAACCAGGAGACTACAGTTCATTCCCTGTCAAACTGGTCACTTCACTTTCTTTCCCGTTGCCAATGTATATCAGAGGGGGAGGGGGAGATATCTTAAGGCTGAGACCAAGTCAAATGTCTGTTAGCAACATTGTTGGATTGGGTTTAATCACGTATTAACAATGACCGTGACTATACCATGGGTATGGACCCTAAAGTGACTGACTGGGTTAAGAACTGGTTAAGTGGAAGGAGACAGAGGGTAGTGGTGAATCATGGAGTTTGCTCCGAGGAAAGGGATGCTATCAGTGGTGTACTGCAGGGTTCGGTCCTTGGGCCGGCTCTTTTTAACATCTTTGTGAGTGATATTGCGGCATCTCTGGTAAAGTTTGTCTCTTTGCGGATGATACCAAACTCTGTAATAGGGTAGATACCCCAGAGAGTGAATATTCATGGTTAACGCTTAGAGGATAACCGGCTATAACTTGCAATATAGCCGGCTATCTACTAATATTCAGCGCATCACTGGCTAAGTTTGGTGGCCAAATTGGGCTGCCAAAATAGCAGGCCTATCTTTGGCTGGTGTCAACTGACCAAAAATAAACCAGATATTCAGTTCAGCATTGAATATCCAGGCTCAGCACCAACCACGGAAGTTAGCCAGGTAACTCCCGCAGTCTGAATATCAGAATAGGGGAAGAAGTCTGCTACATGTGCAACTGCAAATTAATGATTGTTAACGCCAATCATTGGTAGTTTTCACCAAGTATTTTCCAAGTTAGTATCAATTAGTTAATTATGTACTGCCCCTCTCCTATAACTGCAGGCCCAAGTGTACGTTTAAGTTTGGACGTCATTTTTAGAATTGGGGGAGTATGTACTTTTTTTGTAAAGAATCTGTTAACATTTTAATCCCCAAAACTTTATTGCTCTACAATTCAAGCCACTTTACTTTTAGTAAAACTAAATTTTGAAAATGACCGTCACTCATGTGAGTGTGCTTATGAGTCTTTAATCCACCACAGCTAGAAAAGTGTCCAACAACTGCATTATCAGGAAATGGATTGTTAAGTCTGATAAAAAGTTCCTTCAACTCAGGCCAGGCTGTAATGTTACTGATGCCTTTTAACTGGGTCTACATGTGTGGGTCATAGGAATTTTTGTCTGAAACATTAAGGGGTCCTTTTACTAAGGTGCACTGAAAAAATGGCTTGCGGTAGTGTAGATGTGGGTTTTGGGCCTTTTAAAAAATGTTTTGCCAAAAATGGACATGTGGCAAAATCAAAATTGCCGTGCGTCTATTTTGGGTCTGCCACCTTACCACCAGCCTTTGACCTAGCGGTAAAGACTCACACGGTAACTGGGTGGTAATGACCTACGCGCATCAAATGCCACTTGGCGCACATCCGATATGCATGTGGCTCTTGCGGTAATTTCATTTTTGGCGCGCGTCCGATACATGCCTCCAATTAAAAATTATTTTTGGATACGTGTATCGGACACGCACCAAAAATGAAATTACCGCAAGAGCCACGCATTAGCCGGGTGGTAACTCCATTTTGGCCCGCTTTGGGCGTGTGTAGACCCTTACGTGGCTTAGTAAAAGGGCCCTTTACTTCCTTATAGCAAACAATGCTTTGTCATCATCGTTGTCGTTATCATCTGGATTAATAGCAGTGCTAATTCATCACTTGAATCTTCATCTTTGCTATCATTGTCTGTCCAATTAAAGAGAAGGCTTTCATAAAGTTGAAATCATTGTCTGTGGTCCTATTTTTTGTCTGATGTCAAACTCTGAATATCTTAGAAACATAGAAACATGATGGCAGATAAAGGCCATATGTCCCATCCAGTCTGCCCATCCTCTGTAACCCTTAATTCTTCCTGTTCCTAAGCGATCCCACATGCTTATCCCATGCCTTTTGAAATTCTGGAACAGTCCTCGACTCCACCACCTCCACCGGGAGGCCATTCCATGCCTCCACCACCCTTTCTGTGAAATAATACTTCCTTAGGTTACTCCGTCCTAAACCTATTCCCTCTTAACTTTGTCGTATGCCTCCTCATTCCAGAGCTCTCCTTCATTTGAAAAAGGCTCTCTTCCTGTACATAAATGCCCTTGAGATATTTAAACGTTTCTATCATGTCTCCTCTCTCCCTCCTCTCTTCCAGCATATACCTGTTGAGGTTCATAAGCCTGTCCCTATAATTTTTGCATTCAAGACCGCTTAGTAATTTCATATCTGCAAGAATGTCAAATCTATGGAAACTCTTCAGTCTTAAGGCCAGACAAGAAGACTATCAATCCAGTAGACTGTCATGCCAATGTAAAATGTTCTATTGGATGTCCAGCAGTCTGTTCTGATAGAGACAAATGTCTGTTCACCAATAATAGCAACCAGCTTCAGCTTCATCTCCGCATCAAAGTGACCAACCTCATCACTCTTCTGATTGGAGAGTAGTAACCAATTCAACAAACACAGGCAAACCCCTGAGACGATCCACTGTTTGCGTGAGCGTGAGTGACAAGGTTTGCAATAGCAACATCCTGTTCCAGGTTTTGCTGTTTCATTTGGTTTACTGAGGAATCATCATTTAGGTCTCTCTGCCACTTTTACTTTTTACTTTGAATTATAAGCATCAGATGTAACTGAGTAAAAGTAGTAAAAATTGGTGAAATTATTACTTCGGTAAAAGTAAAAATGTTTCCTGTACTTCTTTACAAGTAAAAGTAACTAAACTTTTACTTAAGTATAATTACTAATTTTGATTTTTGCTGCATGTCCATTTTTGGCAAAAAGTTTTAAAAGACCTTTTTTACAGGTGTGCTGAAAAATGGACTGGCGCGCACGCAAAACCCACGCCTACACTACCGCAAGCCATTTTTCAGTTCACTTTTGTAAAAGGACCACTTAGCTACTATACAACACTGGGTAAGAGAGAGATCAATCTTGGGGGTTAAGAGAGAACAGGAGGGGACTTCCAAGATGGCTGCCTGAGTAGACGTGCGAGAAAGAGCTCCGGAGACTTCTTAGTATATTGCTAACTGAGAAACCGCGTCCCTGTAATGGGGAAACAGAAAGGAAAACTCGGAGTGCCTTCCTCCACAGGCAGAGTTGACCCACCTCTCATGCGGCAATTGACGCTTGAAGAATCGGGGCTCCGAACGCCGGGAACCGGACTGAACGCTTTGGGAGGTCCGGGAGATCAAACTGACCTAAGCGCCGAAGGAGTGTCTTTGAGCCCTCCCCCGATTACAGCTCCTCCAAGACCAGGAAGTGAAACCGCGGGGCAGAGAGTGCAGCAAGTCGAGCCCGGAAACCGGTCGTTCGCAACTGCCAGTGGGGGCCCTGCCGCCGCGTCGACGCCAGTGAGTTTGTTATCTCAGACAGATATGTCTGAAAGAAGTCCTGTTGCACCTTCTACAATGTTTGGAGTTTTGAATAAACCAACGACGGTTACAATGGATTCCTTATGGGAGGCAATACAGGGACTGAATACCAACTTACTGCAAATAACAGGTATTTTCAGAGGTGAGGTAACGGAATTAAAGCAATCACAACATGATTTAGAAGGAAAAATTGCAGAACAATCTACAAAGATGGAACTATTTGATAAAGATATTAAAACGCTGAATTCCTCCATGCAAGTATTGATAAAAGATGCTAATTTTCAAAAGCGAAAAACAGAATATTTGGAAAATCAGATTAGGGGAAATAACTTACGTTTTCTTAACTTTCCTAAGATGCCTCTCATGTCAGCTCTAGATATGTTTAAAAAATATCTTAATGAAGTTTTGGGTATTCCCCCTGAGGGATACCCACCTATAACAAGACTATTGTACATTTCTGGATCTGGAGAGACAAAATTGCCTGTTAACCCCCAACCTGATTTGAATCTAACAGAAATTTTAGAATCCTCTTTGGAAGTATTAACTGAGAGAACAACGCTTTTGGTAACTTTTGCTCTGCAGCTGGATCGAAATAATATTTTTAGGCTTTACTTTCGTCACGCTAAATCACCCTTCCTGGGAGCAAAAATACAAGTATTTCCTGATTTTGCCCGAGAGACTCAAAGAAAAGAAAGAAATTTTTGTTGTTAAAAGAAAGAGTTTTGCATATAGGTGGGACCTTTATGTTAAGGTTCCCCTGTAAATGTTATATTTCTTTGAACTCTGTTAACTATATTTATTTTGATCCTGAGAAGTTATTAGATTTTATTACCTCTAAAGAAAATTGCAGTAGTTCCTGATTGCTGGCGCGAAACCCAGCTGCGTTCCCTCTGGTTTTGTCTACTTGATAACTTAATTTAATTTATTTTACTTTATCATATTTGATCTGATATTTCCTTGATCTTGGATCACTATTTGTGGACAAAAAAATTTTAGAGGAATAATTATTTTATTTTTCCTTAATATAATTGAGTACTGTTCTTTTGAAAATGTATTTCCTTTTTCTCTGAAGATGTATTTATGTTTTTTTTGCATAAATGATAAATGAATAAAAATATATAAATTAAAAAAAAAAAAAAAAAAGAGAGAACAGGAGGGGAAGAGAGACAGTGGGGTCCCTGGAAAAGGGCGAGTAAGAGGGTTGAGCCAGGAAAAAGAAAAAGAGATGGGAAGGAAGAATTGGGATTTATGCTGGGGGAATTCAGCACAAAAATAAAAAAATATATGTAAATTCTGCCTCTCTGAGTAATATTTTTTTCTGTATTGCATTTGAAGTTATTACTCAACCACAACGATCACATTCTGTTATTTGGGCAAATCAAGCATACAGAATTTAGCAACATTTTTAAGTACCATGAGCATAATTTTTAATATTTTTGCCCAGAATTTTAAAATTTGTGTAGACTTTCCCCAACCAGTAAGAAATGCACCGCCCATGTAATCCTGCTGCCCACCCCCTCAAGAAATGTATTGTGGGATGGTATAGTGAGTACATTTTGCCCTTGACAGGTAATTCCCGAACAATGGTGATAAGGAGGGGGTGCCGGACTGGGCAGTGGTGCAGGGAGGAGGCCTTGCTGTTCAATTCTTGTGGCCCTCAAAGAGTTCAGACTTTCAGGCCTATGTTTAATCTAAGAATCCAGTTTGCATATAAAACGCTGGAGGTGAGAACCATGAGCTCTTCCAAGTCCAGGGTTGGGTCTTTGAACATTTATTAACCTAACAAAGGTACAGAACAGCATCTACCTCACTGCCTTTGTGGGTTGTCTTTTAACTGGCAGTAATTAAATCTTGTTTCTGAGGCATCTTCCGGAGGAATGTGTGTTTCCTGAGATTCCTAAAGGAAGGCATGCGAGAGGAATTCAGGCTCAGTGACCCCAGCAAATGAGATTCCTTGAGCTTCACCATCCACAGCTCCCAGACATTCTCCATTAACCTCCACTGCCTTGACTTTGAATACTTTTTTAAATTTATTTATTGGGATTTATTAACCACCTTTATGAAGAGATTCACCCAAGGCGGTTTACAGCAGGTACAGTTTAACATAAAACGTACATAACAATAGTAAAATAACCACATTGAGCCTGCAAATTGGTGGGAAAATGTGGAATACAAATGCAACAAATAAATAAATAAAATGACCAAGAATAAACATAAATACAATAAGAGGTCCTTTTACAAAGCTGTGGGAAAAAGGCCCTGCGGCAGCGGTGGGAGCCGTTTTTCCCTCGCGCCAGGACCTTTTTTATCGCAACGAGTAAAAAGTCTCAAAAAAATGGCCTATGTGGTAAGATAACCCTTGCAGTGTGGCCATGCGGAGGGAGAACCCACTGCCACCCAATTACCACTGGGTTAGCACCACGCTAGAGAAAAAAAATTTTCTGGAGCGCCGGAAATGATGCGTGCTCCAGCTGGAACTACTACTACTACTACTACTACTATTTAGCATTTCTATAGCGCTACAAGGCATACGCAGCGCTGTACAAACATAGAAGAAAGACAGTCCCTGCTCAAAGAGCTTACAATCTAATAGACAAAAAATAAATAAAGTAAGCAAATCAAATCAATTAATGTGAACGGGAAGGAAGAGAGGAGGGTAGGTGGAGGCGAGTGGTTACAAGTGGTTACGAGTCAAAAGCAATGTTAAAGAGGTGGGTTTTCAGTCTAGATTTAAAGGTGGCCAAGGATGGGGCAAGACGAACCACCACTGGCGACCACGTTGGGCCGGCAGTAGTCGCATTGGGCTTACAGCCACTTTGCAAAAGACCCCATTAATGAGGTAAACTTGAAAACAGTAAATTGAAACATAATAATGGATCTACCGTGAAACAGTATCAAAAATAAGAGTAGCCATACTGGGTCAGATCAATGGTCCATCTAGCCCAGCATCCTGCTTCCAACAGTGGCCAATCCAGGTCACAAGTACCTGGCAGAAACCCCAATGAGTAGCAACATTCTATTCAGAATCCCAAAGAGTAACACGATTCCAGAATCCTAAATAGGAGCAACATTCCATGCTACCGATCCCAGGGCCCGCAGTAGCTTCCCCATGTCTTCGTTTCATGGATGTTTGTTCTGCTTTGAATCCCTGGGCGTTAATGCTGTTATAGTACCTGAGTGTGTGCACAAGTTTTGCAATGGAGGGACATGTGTTGGCCTTACTGAGGCTGCATCATTTTATGAGACAGGGTTTTAAAACACGTCCAGAATGTGCTGTTTGGAACAGCGCGGGGTTTTGATCATCTGTCTGTTAGGTACTTGTGATAACCCTCATGCTTTGGATTGATGGTCTGATGTTTGCAAAGGGATGAGTTGGATCTGAACATTATGTCCACCAGCCGCCACCTACCATTACAGAAACTTTCCTTTTCTGTCCCAGTAAAGTTTCAAGTTTATTTTGGACAAGCCGTGAAATCAAACATCCCTCCCTTTTCACCCCCTGCAGGAGTAACTGGGACTGAAACCAGCTAACAGCGGGATGAATTAAACTCCATCAAAGCGTAACCTCTAATGGCTTTCTTAGAATCTGTTGCCAATAAAATCACATCAGAGATGAAAATGGGCAGAGACTCAGGAGAACAGCGTTCTGGGTTCTGAGGATTCATTCTAAAGTTATGGATAGATACAGCATTCAAATATCTGGAAATATTCAGACTGCGATTGCTGCTATGGGGAGTGGTCGAGCTAAGACGAGATTCTGTTGATGGTGTAGAACTTGTAGCACCCATGTCTTTGTATCTGAAGGATTTTACTGCGGCCGTTGCAGTAATATCTTTCTTCTGTACAAACTTGTCACTATGAGTGGGTTTGGAGATTTCATCAGCTCTCCTTATTAATTCCTCATTATTCTAGGTTCCTACTTTTTGTCCATTAGATGTGAAGTGATTCTCCATCATCTTTTTAAGGGTTCTGGGGATCCAAAATGAGAGTCAAGATGCAGCCACTGTCGATTCAGATTTTGCAAGCCAGTGTTGATTTAATTCTAAGTAATTTGGGAGCAAAAGTAATTTTAAGAATAGAAATTGCATCAGATTCCATGACCAAGTTCTAAGTAAGCTATGACCAACCCCTGATCCCGAGTCCAAGCTGGCGGCCAGTGACCCACCCCTGAGCCTGTGTCCCACCCCTGAGCCCGTGTCCAAGCTGGCGGCCAGTGACCCACCCCTGAGCCCGTGTCCAACCTGGTGGCCAGTGTCGCACCCCTGAGCCCATGTACAACCTGGTGGCCAGTGACCCACCCCTGAGCCTGTGTCCAACCTGGTGGCCAGTGACCCACCCCTGAGCCTGCATCCAAGCTGGCAGCCTCCGGCCCATCTCTGACTCTGTGTCCATGGTCTCTGCTTGATAAGGACAGCCTGATGTCTTTTGTCCTGTAGTATAAGGCTGAGGGCCTCCCACTATTTTCATCATGTGCCTACTGCCTTCTCAGGAGGAGACCGAAAGTGTGAGGACAGTTGGTCCTCAGTGTCGCCAATGTATAAGCAGGGGAAGATGCTCATTGGCCTCTCTTGTAGTCCTTGTGGGGGCGGTGGGGGCTGCCTCTTGAACTTTTCTGTTCTATGTCCTGTTCCTCCTCCTGTGAGTCTGCCATTCCCTGCTCTGGATTTGGGCTGACAAGCCAAGGGTAAGTGTTTATTTGTTTAAGCTGTAGTCAGTGTGTTCTGGGAAGGCCTCCCACAGCCTCAGAAACTTTAATAAGGAGCTGATTTGTTTTGGCCTGGAGGCTGGAGCCTGTTTTGCATAGTTCAGGATTCTGGGAGGCCGAGCTTTCTGTACACCGTGTAATCCACCTAGAATGAATGCACAGAGTACATTTCAGACCAATAAACCCCCTCAGAATAAATGCAACTGTACTTAGGAAACACTGCGTTATGCTATGAACATATTACATGCAGTGCATCATGTGATGTACATGTGTGTATGCTAGATACCCATGACACATTGTATAATCTGGGCAAGGTAATTGGTTTTCTGTCGCCATCGCTGGGCCAAGAATTAGACATTCTGTGATCCATTAACATAAATTAACATCGGTTTCATATTTCCTGATGTAAATAAACAAAGAGCCTTTACTGAAAATCCTTCTAATTTTGAACTTTGTTTTGAAAAGTGAGTAGTGAGTGGTTTTTAAAATACCAGCTGTGGCATTTTTAAAAACTCGCATAACTTCAGCCCGCTGTCCTCAGATCGAGCAGTGCTGAAAGTACACGGAGCGCTGGCTCTGCTCTCCGTATTGGCTGTACAGTGTAATACGTTGAGACAGCCTGTTTTGCAGGCCTCAATTAATCTGTGTCTGTACCGACAGCGACTGAACATTGGTAACTGTCTGGAGAGTGAAGTGGACGTCCCTTCTGTGCCCCCGCTCCACTTGGCACTGTCCAAATAGTCAAAAAAACTAAGAAAACATCCACACTTATAGCATAATAAACTCAAAGACTGTCAACACGCACACAGCTACTGTAACTAAACACCCAACCCAGAGCATCCGGCTCCTACCGCAGGGCTACAGCCAGCATCTACCATAGGCAACTATGGTGTATAAAGCGGAGTGGAGGAGTGGCCTAGCGGTTAGAGCACCAGTCTTGCAATCCAGAGGTGGCCGGTTCAAATCCCACTGCTGCTCCTTGTGATCTTGGGCAAGTCACTTAACCCTCCGTTGCCTCAGGTACAAACTTAGATTGTGAGCCCTCCTAGGACAGAGAAATAGTGGAATTGGAAAAGGTGCAGAGAAGGGCGACTAAAATGATAGCGGGGATGGGACAACTTCCCTATGAAGAAAGACTAAGGAGGCTAGGGCTTTTCAGCTTGGAGAAGAGACGGCTGAGGGGAGACATGATAGAGATATATAAAATAATGAGTGGAATGGAACAGGTGGATGTGAAGCGTCTGTTCACACTTTCCAAAAATACTAGGACTAGGGGGCATGCGATGAAACTACAGTGTAGTAAATTTAAAACAAATCAGAGAAAAGTTTTCTTCACCCAACGCGTAATTAAACTCTGGAATTCGTTGCCGGAGAACATGGTGAAGGCGATTAGCTTGGCAGAGTTTAAAAAGGGGTTAGACGGTTTCCTAAAGGACAAGTCCATAAACCACCACTAAATGGACTTGGGAAAAATCCACAATTCCAGGAATAACATGTATAGAATGTTTGTAAGTTTGGGAAGCTTGCCAGGTGCCCTTGGCCTGGATTGGCTGCTGTCGTGGACAGGATGCTGGGCTCGATGGACCCTTGGTCTTTTCCCAGTGTGGCATTGTGTACTTATGTACTAAATAACCAAAGCAACTGGACTATAAAACCCACGGGGCAAGGTCTGAACAGTATGCCCAGCTCCAAAACCAACCCCAAGCTTATCTTCAGGGTTCCACAAAGTCCTGAGGTGTTTCCAACAGGTGCACCAAGAATACCTGACAAGGGCCCCTTTTTTCGCTATTGCTGCGTTAGGGGAATAGGCACGTTTATAATGCTTTGGGGTTGTCTATGGTAGATGCTGGCTGAAGGCCTGCGGTAGGAGCTGGATGCTCTGTGTCTTTGAGTTTGTTATGCTGTAAGTCTGAATTTTTTCTTAGGTTTTTCTTTATTGTCCTGCACCCTCTTGACACTATCCAATCAGAGCCAGGATGGTCTGTAAAGAGCTTCACAGCGCAGGAGTGCCAGGGATAATCGGGCAGGGAGGTGTCTATTTGATGAAATACCAGCGCCGTTGTAGCAGTAATAAAGCCCACCTTAAGGTGCCCGAGAGCAGGTCTAAATGTTGGCGCCTAGAGGATGCAATGACATGCGAAATTAGCATATTTTAGAATCACATGAGTGCTTCGTGACTTCGTCCGCGCTCTGCCCAGACCCCACTTCCAGCTGTGCCCACAGTGAAACCACATCTGTTCCCACCAACTGGTGCACTTTTCACCTGGCACAATTTTCTAAAAACCCTTTTACCTGCCTCTGTTTCTGTTCATCCTTTTGAATATCCTGCCCAAGATTTTGCTTGGTCCAGTTCTTTAGTCTTTTTTTTAAGTTTTCCTTTGAATTTTCTTCCTTATTTTCTGTTTGTCTACATTTCATCCCTTTCTTATCCCTCGCACTTTCACCACAGCCTACCTCTCCCTCCGCTTTTGTTCGCCTCTCACCTCCCACCACTCCCGCATCCTATTCTTTCTTCCCTTCAGAAGTCTCACTCCCTCAGCTGTCCTCCTTTCCATCCATCTCTGAACGCCTCTCCTCCACTCTCTCTCCCACCATCTTGTGACTCCTGGCCTCCCTCCTTCCCACCATTCCTGCACTCTGTATCTCTTCGCTTGCCTCCACCACCACGACTGACCTTCTAATGCAGCTCTCGGACTAGGTGGCCTGTAATACATTTGGAGTGTCCTTTTGGGATTGTGGTGAACTACGTAGAGGCAGAATGGGGCGAGACCACCTGGACACTAGTTTGCACAGCATTAGAATCTGCAGGAATTCTGCATCAGTCCAGGAGTTCTCATACAGATACATAGTAACATAGTAGATGACGGCAGGTAAAGTCCTGTACAGTCCAGACGTTTGTTGCTCTGCTGCCTCTGTGTCCAGATTCTGTGTCATGTAGGGGTTACAGCACCAGGTGACAGATAGTAGGAAACCCTCTGGTAGAAGAAATGTCAGAAGCATCATGGCTCACGCAGTGAGCAGGTGAGGGAAACCTGTTCGTACATTAGGTTTGCACAATATATCATTGCAAGCAGCGTGCTGGGAAAAAGTTAAATGGCTGATCCCACATATGAAAGGAAACCTGCTCCACCCGAGTATGGGAGACCTGCCCTGAATCCTAAACGCATTCAGTTATTCTGTACGTGGAAGGTGTTTGTCTATGGGACCAGCCCAGTCAGACAATGGACTTTGTCTAATGGTGGGAAAGCAAAGCACCATCCACGTCTCAGACAAAGTGCAAGCACGTTTCATGTCATGACACGTAGAGCCTAGAACCAGCCTATACCTTTCAAGATACAGAGCCGAATCTCCAGCATGCCATGTACACACAGACGGCACATACAGCCTGCATTCATCAAATCGTAAAAGGTTAAAAATTGCAACATTATTCCAGTAGCCTGGGAGCATTGGGTCTCAAAGACGCAGCCTGATGCTCCCAGGCCCGATGGTGTTTCCCTTGACCCCCTCCCCCACTTCCCCCAAAGGGCACCTTACCATTATGGTGCTCCTAAAAGCCCAGAGGTGTTAGGGCAAGAGTGATCCCAGTCGCTCTTGCCCTGCCGGCACCGTTTCCAAGTCAGAACTGTTTAAATCTTTTGATTTTTAATCTAAATCAGATCAGAGGGAAATGACAACACAATACATCGGGAAGCACAAATATAAGTATGCTATAAATTAAAATCTCCATCTGTCAGAAGCTAAGTCTTATTTCTGGAGTGCGTTCAGACATTCTGCACCTGGAGTAGCTGCTACACACTGCACAAAGGACTTGATTTGAGTTTAACCACTCAACTGACTAGTCTATACTACCCATCTCATCTCCATCTAAAGGTCTACACTTGGCCCCTCAGTTATATTGTAGCATTAGCACCATAGCTCTGATATTTAAATGATCTAATGCATATTTATTAGGTGTTTGATTGGTATTATACTGGCATCATATCCGTTATTTGCTTGCTGTCTATTATGGTATTGTACCGGCATTGATCATATTGATATCGCCATTACCCGAGCTGCAAAGGTCTCAGACACAAATTAACCTACGCATCAAACTTCTCCTACATAAGCACACAACTATGGAATATAC
The DNA here is from genome assembly GCF_901765095.1 of Microcaecilia unicolor. Classification (NCBI taxonomy): domain Eukaryota; kingdom Metazoa; phylum Chordata; class Amphibia; order Gymnophiona; family Siphonopidae; genus Microcaecilia; species Microcaecilia unicolor. Next base: position 32,544 of record NW_021963297.1, on the reverse strand, counting down.
TTCCAAGGACTGTGAAATCAATTTACAACCATCTAGACTTCAGGAGATCATTAAAGACCTACCTATTCAGAAAAGCATCCCCCCCCCCACCCCCCACCAATCAAACCTAGATGCCTCCAATCTGCAACAGAGCAAATCTCAAGCTGTACTGGACAATACATATTACTTCCTATCCTTTATCCCTAGGCACCCGAATATACTAGTTTTACCCGACCCTAAAATCAAATTGTATTTATTTCCACACCGGTTTAGGGGATCGCTTTGACCGGTAAGATGTAACCCACATTGAGCCTGCAAATAGGTGGGGAAAATGTGGGATACAAATGCAACAAATAAATAAATAAATATTTATGGGATGGGACTTGAAAAACTACTTTCTGTGTTTTTAATTTTTTGCAACTACATTCAAAGCGGTTTCCATATCTTCAGGTACTTATTTTGTACCAGGGGCAATGGAGGGTTAAGTGACTTGCCCAGAGTCACAAGGAGCTGCAGTGGGTATCGAACTCAGTTCCCCAGGATCAAAGTCCACTGCACTAACCACTAGGCTACTCCTCCACTCATTCCACCAATAAGAGCCAACCTCATCAGTGATGTCACGATGGCTTGATTGCCCAATACAGTTCCCCAGGATCAGAGTCCACTGCACTAACCACTAGGCTACTCTCCACTTCCTGCCTCTTGAGGTTTTTTTTTGTCTTTTTTTTTTTATACAGTTGAATTGTTTCAGTGGATGTGTACGTGGTTTGGTGTTTGTAAGTGCATACCATGATACGTAATCCACTTTTCGGTTCAGGTGAAGCATTTCTTGTCAATAAAAGTAGCCACAGGCCCTTCACCACTGTGCCAGATTTATACTCCAAATGCATCAGGAGAAAAATCTCACTCTTTAGGATGGGCCAACCTTGGCGTCTCTGCACTCTGGTCCAGCAGTTTTCCTCCTTTCCCTTCTCCATCGGCTTCCTACCCCCACCCCCTTCCACCCGCCTCACTGCTTCCAGCAAAACAAACACATAAAAAAGCAGTATAGGTTGTGGAGCTGCTGTCTAGGCTCAAAGCTGATGGCTCCGATCGAAGGCCCTGCTTCTTCTGTCATGGACATTTTTAAGGCGCAGAACCAGCAGAGTCATCACCAGCGTGACCTAGACAGGCTCAACGCCTTTATACTGCATTTGTTTCAGCAGAAAGCTGTTTGGCTAGCAAGGGGTTAAGGAAGCTGTGCTGCTAGCCCTGGGGTGAGGAACCCCCATCCATAAAAGTTTGCCTAGGATCCCATAGGTGGTTAAAGTAGCCCTGGCCCCAAAAGCGAGATCAGTAACTCATTTTAATTGTAATGTTCCGTGTTGATCATCAGAATGAGATCTCAAAAGGCTGGCATGGGAGACAGGAAACCTAGTGTCTGAAGTGATGGTCTACTCTGATTTCTTGGTCTGTGTGGAGCACAGGACTAGGAGTTTGGTGGAGTTGCCCCAATGTTCTGGACTCTTTGCAGGTCTGCGATACTTCTTCCAGAACCAGATGTGGTCACCAGGAGCCAGACTGACTTAAGGGTCATGAGTTTCCCCCCCCCCCCCAAAGCTACAAGGAACTGCTGTGGGATTTGACCCTGGGCCTCTTGGTTCACAGACCACTGCAGTAACCATTAGGCTACGCCTCTGCTCTGTGATACTTCCTAGTAGACCAATATTAGAAAACCCAAAGATGGTGGGATACGATAGCTTCTAAAACTATATACATTGGCTCTTCAAGTGGAGAAGGTGAGATCTGTCTTGTCCTGGAAGCTTCCATCCAACATTCTCTTTAGATAAATACCTTGTTGGTCTAGAGAGAGCCTGCAGAATCTGATTTCTCTACCACCAATGGGAAAGCAGCTCTGAATGAGGAGTCATAGGATGAGGGTGAAGGGGTGGGGGGAGACTCAGGAGTAATTTAAGGAAATATTTCCTTAGGGAAAGGGTGGTGGGTATATGGAACGGCTTCCCAGCAGAAGTGGTGGAAATGAGGATAGATTACAGATTCAAGAAAGCATGAACGAAGCACAGAGCAGCTCCCCATAGGAGCCAACTTTTCAAAATTATTGGGGGTGCTAAGTCCAGTGGAAATAACCCTTCCTTGGATACATACAAGGAATTTTCTCAATATTGGGGTGCTAAAGCACCCACAGAGTCGGCTCCTATGCAGAAAGTGGTTTCAGAGACTGGGCTGCTGGTTCGGCTGGACTGACTGGATGAACTATGGCTTCCTGCTGCCGTCAGTCATTTTCTGCTTCTAGGTTTAAAAAAATGTATCATGACAACCTGAACCTGCTCAACAGAAAACCCAACCATTGGTCTTTTTTTTTTCAGTTTGCAGATTTATTTCTGAATGACAATTTCTGTGAAAGTGGAATATGGTTCTGCTTCATCAATAAATATAAAAATAAATTATTAAGTTTAAAATAAAAGTATAACACTGAGAGAAGAGCAGGAGCCTGTCCTTAAAGTGGAGACAGTTTAGGAGAGGGAGAAAAATGAGGCTCCAGAAGGAATAAATTAAATATGGGAAGAGACGGGTTTTATAGGCCACTCAGGGGCCAGAACTTGCAACACACACGATTTGCATATGTAAAGGCACTGATCTCCCCTTATAAAAATATTCAGATTCAAAACACTTTCCCTGGCTGCAGTCAGCTGTCTTTAAAATGACCTGCAAAAACAGTATACGTGAACTGCTTTATCTACAGAAAGACGGGGTACAGCCCAGCTGCTAAAGCTGAGAGGCAGGCACCCCCCCCCCCCCCCCCCGTAAGTGCCCTCCATCTTTGATCTGCCCACTTCGTCAATGGCTAAGTCAGGGGAGCTGCAGGAACCCCAGCTAGCTCAAGGCCTAAGTAGCTACATACTCCACCGAGGTTCATTCAGTTACTGCTTGTTGGCAGTAGCCGTCCTCCTGCCTCCCCCCTCCCCCCCCCCCCACCGTCCTTAGGACACCACCCACGTAGCTGATCCAGGCCCAAACACACCCTGACAGATCAGAGATCCAGAACCACAGACCAGCCCCATTTGGGCTACCAGAAACATCTTTACAGGGAAAGCTTTCAGGTCCCCTAAGGATTTTTTTTTTTGGGGGGGGGGGGGGGGGTAGTGATTTCCAGGCCCATTTGGGTTAGTACAGATCTTTGCCAGAATCTTTACTTTAAGGCACAGTGAAAGTCAGAATTCTGCACTAAAAAGGAAATTTTAAAAAAGGCACCAAAATTTCACTTTTTTTTTTTTTTTTTTACATTCAGAGTAATTTCTGATTTGGCCATTTAGAACACTAATTTTACTGCAAATTTTAGCACGTTAAAACTCTTCCTTCATTGGGAGGAAGATTAGTGCCGGAAAATCAGAAGTAAACAGCCCCGCTAACGGACAGCAGAGCCTCTCACATCAGCCCTTGAGTGTGACCTATTAAAAATGCTTCCGTAGGCAATAAGTCCCTCTGGCTGATGGAGGTTTTCCATCTAGGCCACTGGGCTCAAGATTCACTAATTCTTTTCTTTTTCTCTTATCCCAAAATCTTCAGGGACTAACGGTTATGTGTTTAGGGTGGACGGAGTAATTATGGGTAAGGGGGGGCCACTGTATCCCTAAATAAGTTGGAGGTACATTTGGTCTAAAGGAAGCAACGCCTACGGCCCATTCTGACTCAGCCCTGATGTGGAAACGCGCCTGCGGTTGGGAAGATTGCAGACGCTGCTCACGGTACCGCACACATTTTGCCAAAATGTTGAGCACCTTTGCCGCCTTTATGAGATAGGTGAGGCCCTGGAAACGCTCTGCACGGCTCTGGCATGTTTCACGGCAGAGCTGAAGGATGCGTAAATACACAACAAATAAGAAATACATTGCAATAAATAAACATCCAGTCCATGAAAGATATATAAAAACTGCTGTACAATCTATTCACAGGGAGGAGAAGGACCTCCTCGGAAGGCAGTGCTGGTGACCACTCTCGAGCGTTCCTGGCTCTTGGTTCTCCTCAGAGGCTCAAGGCCAACAGCCTGTGTAAACCTCCAACTATTCATTTCAAGTATTTCTTGTTCTTTTAAGCATCCGCCTACGAGTCTGTTGCCACCTGGGTCGTGAGATTCCTTCGTGCTGATCCTCAGACGGCGAGCCCCATGGCGAAGGCCTGTTCCTTCAGGCCCAGGATGCTGAAAGCAATTCGTTTTTGATGTCCTGGTAACCGGATACCGATCTTCTTAATGTCCCTAGAAACCAAACACACAAGAAAAGGGATCAGACGTTTCCGAATGCCGACCTCAGACGGAGAGCTAGCAGGTGCCCTGTGCCAACAGTTCACTGTAACCTTAAGATAATCCTAGAAAAACCAGGGTCGAGCTTAGCAGGACATTATTCACTTTCTCTGTGGCCTTTATCCGTACACCTTCTCCTCTGGCCCTCATCAGGAGCCATTGTATATGCCTTCCCCTCTGGCTCTCATCAGGGAACCACCAGGTATTCCACCTCTTTACACTTTCCCCTCTGGCTCTCATCAGGGAACCACTGTGTGTGGTTTCTCTCTTTAAACCTTTCCTTCTGGTTCTCATCATGGAACCATTGTGACTTCTCTTTAGCTCTTCCACTCTGGCTCTCATCAGGGATCATCCACTAGTAATTTTCCCAAATGCTGCTTATTCCCAGCCTCCTCCTCTCCCAATGCAAACTCTGCTGCCCGTCTCATCTTCCGCCAGGGTCGCTTTACTCATACTACCCCTCTCCTCAAGACCCTTCACTGGCTCCCTATCCGTTTTCGCATCCTGTTCAAACTTCTTCTACTAACCTATAAATGTATTCACTCTGCTGCTCCCCAGTATCTCTCCACACTCGTCCTTCCCTACACCCCTTCCCGTGCACTCCGCTCCATGGATAAATCCTTCTTATCTGTTCCCTTCTCCACTACTGCCAACTCCAGACTTTGCACCTTCTGTCTCGCTGCACCCTAAGCCTGGAATAAACTTCCTGAGCCCCTACATCTTGCCCCATCCTTGGCCACCTTTAAATCTAGACTGAAAGCCCACCTCTTTAACATTGCTTTTGACTCGTAACCACTCGCCTCCACCTACCCTTCTCTCCTCCTTCCTGTACACATTAATTGATTTGATCTGCTTACTTTATTTTTTGTCTATTAGATTGTAAGCTCTTTGAGCAGGGACTGTCTTTCTTCTATGTTTGTGCAGCGCTGCGTACGCCTTGTAGCGCTATAGAAATGCTAAATAGTAGTAGTAGTAGTAGTATGTCTCCTTCCCTCCCACCCACTCCTCCCCCTCCATTTTTCACATCCAATTTGTGGTAGAACCAGAAGATTGGCAGTTCCACCTACGTCTGGAAACCATTTCCACCACGTGAAGGACTGCTCCCCTCCCCTGACTGAAAAGAAAGGTTCCCCCCTCTGATGGGTCTGAGTCCAGCACTGCCCGCTGCCCTGTTTCTTAACCTCAAACCTCCCAATCTGGAAAGAAAGGAAGCTGCGAATAAATGTTTAGACTAAGAGCCACCCACGAGAGTGTTTTACCCGTGAGCATGCCAACGTGCCATAGCTGCATGTAAAAACCCACTTAACCTACACAGCGTGTATTTGCAAAGAGGAGTGAACGCAGGGTACAGCACGGGCAGGACAGAGGCAGAGCTCCCTTACCCGCCCTGGAGCCTAAATGTCAGGTGCGTTAATACCTCGTTACACTAGAATTCTACCGTGCTCCCTCCGAATCTCTAATTCTAGGCACCCACAAGAGGTGCCACTCATTTTTTATATTCCAGAAAGCATAACCCCATTGCCAATACCAAGTCCTAACCTTCCTCACATCGACTATACCCGCCTGACCACCGACTGTACCTACTTCGTCATGTACCCTTGTTCCAGCCTCATGATGCACCCTAGTCTTATCCCTCCCTTTGATTCCTTGAATCTGTACCCTCCCAGAATTGTATCCTTTTGTAATTTTGTAAGCCACATTGAGCCCGCTCTTGTGGGATAATGCGGGGTAGAAATGTACCAAAATAATAATAATAATAATAATGTCTCTATTACGCTCAGCTTAGAACCTCGTCTGGTGGAGAGAAACAGCACTGCTCTGTACACAGGCTGCTCTTTCTTACAGCTGGCTGGGGGTAGCGTGGGGGGAGGGGGGTGACAGTGCCACTCTCTACACCAGCTGCCTTTCTTGTAGGCCACTTGTTGAGGGGGTAGATGGAGCTTCTCTATAAACTCTGTTTTCCTGCAGAAAGATTGGAGCTGCTCTTTGTACTATCACCCAGACAGGAAGTTTGGAGAGAGGGTCGCTGCTGGACGCTGCTAAGAATAGCAGAACCCACAAGGGGGGGGGGGGGAGAACAGGCTGCTTTTTAGGCTTCCAGCCCATACACGGGCTCTGAAGCTGCTGAGGGACGTGCTTGGAACTGTGAGCTCTTACTCTGACATCGTATCATCGTCCTCCTCCTTCTCCTCCGCTGTGCTATGATGTGTTCACAAGCTCATTCCCAGCCACATTTCCTGGTAGTTTATTTCTATATTTTATTAGCCAAAAATGACGGTGTAATGCCACCATATTACGAGAGTAATGCGCTGACCAGGGCTCATCCATTTGTCCTTGATAAATACCTTGCAGCCTCTAAGAAGAAATTAGGTCTTACCTGATCATTTTCTTTTCATTACTCCTTCCCACCATTCCAGAAGCCGTGGGATAGTTGTGTCCATCAACCAACAGGTGGAGACAGAGAACTAAAAACTGAGCTGAGACATCTCTCTCTGCATCCAGTCCAGCTCGGTTGATGGACACAACTATCCCACAGCTTCTGGAATAGTGGGAAGCTATGAAATGGAAAATGGCTGTTGGCATGTCCAAAGGTCCTGGTCTTCCCACGGCACTTCCACTATCACCCATTATAGTACCTCACTTTCAGTTTATCCTCGCACACCTCGGTGACCACATGTCCTCCAAAGACCCAGGTACCAAAGCAAAGGGAAGCGTTGCCTTCTCCCTTCATTACTACATCCTTGGAGGGAACGTTTGCTAACTCAGTTTAAGAGGCGATTCACCTTTCCTGTTTTTTTAAATTCTGGTTTTGTTAGGACCAACATCCTGAGCAGAATGCCCCAATTGTTCACTGCTTACACAGTACCACAACAAGATAGGGGAATGGGGAATACTCACTCATTGCTCATCTGGATCACCTTCTCAATGGTTTTGAATGGAGAGTTCATGAAGTGCTCAGTATACTGCTGCATCTTAATGGACTCCAGCCACTCTGAAATGGTCCGGAAAGGCATCCCCTCCGACCCACTGGTACTAGGCAGACGGATAGATATCCTGCAACGCAAAGCAAATCACAACGTGATGAGGACAAAAGGCTCCTCAAGTCATTCATTTGTTTATTTGGATTTAGCGGACATCTTTTCAGTTGTAGTTCAAGGTAAGTTACACTCAAGCAGGTGAGGTTTTTTCCTAGTTGGGCCAATATTCAGACCGGGGAGTTAGCAGACTAACTCCCGCTATCGACATGAATGCTAGATATGCAATGCCAGGCCACTTCCGGTGACTGGCATTGAATATCCAGTTAGAACTTAACCAGCCAAGCCGATATTCGGCGCTGGCCAGTTAAATTCAAACTGGCCAAAAATATACAAGCTATGCATGCAGTCAAAGATGGCCGCCAAACCCATACTTAAAAAAAAAAATCAGCAGATAACCAGTTATATCACACAATATAACTGTCTAGCCGCTAACCAGAGATATTCAGCAGGAGATGCCAGTTATCCCCTGCTGGATATTGGCAGATAGCTGATTTGAGGGCATTTAACTGACCAGATGCTGATCCTAGACCTGCAAAGCTCAATTGGGGACCAGTTGTCCAAGTGGACCAGGAGCAAAGCACTTGGAACCAGAGGCTAAAAAGTGTGCTCATCTACCTGCTGGAGAACCGAGGAGCTGGACTGGATGCCAAGAGAGATGTCTCAGTTCAGTTCTCTATCTCCACCTGCTGGTTGATGGACACAACTATCCCACAGGTTCTGGAATAGTGGGAAGCTACATAATGGAACAACCCATCTCACAGTGCGGACAAGATACATTGAACACTACTCCCCAGCTACTGCAGCACAAGATGGCTGCTCCCACCAATGACATGAAATCCTCCCCCCCTTACCAAAACTGCTGCAGTACAAACAAGATGGCCACTCCCACCAAAGAAAGCACCCTCCAACTGTTCCAGCACAAGATCAAGCTGCTCCACTAACATCATGACCCTCCTCCACCAAGATGGCTGCTCCCACCAGAGGCCTCTCCGATTTAGGAGAGCATCCAATCTGCTCAAATTAACATCTTAAGGTCCAAACAGAACAAAATAAGCTTCAAAGTTTTGGCTGCTATGATTTGTTAACTAGACCAGTGGTATTCTAGTCTTCAAGTGCCATAAATGGGTTGGGTTTTCTGGACACTCTAATGAACATGCATGAAATAACTTTGTATACAATACATATTCATCCCAGTATCTAGAACACCTGACCCATTTGTAGCCCTCAATACCACTTTCTACCCCTCCTCGCCTCTCCTCAGATTCGGCTCCAAACAAGGATGCCTACTGCAACCCCCACAACAAAACCAGCCCCCCCAGTCTAAACTGAACTGCAATGATTTTGCTGCATACTGCCAACAAAATTAAAAGTCTCCACCAGGATTTACAGGCAATCCCACCCAGTGCCCAACCAGTCAACCAGGGGTGCACAAACTCGCCCTAACAGAGACAGATGGAACACTTTTAACCTAATGACAGAGGAGAGCCTTGACAAACTCCTAAGAGACCTTCGACCAACTACCAGCTCCCTCGATCCCTGCCCATCAAAGATAGTGCAGCAGGCAAATATGGGCCTTATAGAAGGCGCCACAAAAATTGTGAACACCTCTCTTTCAAAAGGGCAACTACCAACAGCATTAAAAAGGGCAGTGGTTCGCCCTCTGCTGAAGAAAAACAACCTTGACCAGGACAAACTTGAAAGTTACAGGCCAGTATCCAACATCCTGTTTCTAGGGAAACTCAGAGAACAAACAGTCTGTGTTCAACTTAATGAATGGCTAGAAAAGAGTAACTGGCTAAATCCATGTCAATCTGGATTCAGACCCGGTTATGGAACAAAAACGGTCCTCGTATCCCTGCTATATGATCTTCGCCTCGATGTTAGTACTGCTAGATTTCTCAGCAGCTTTTGACACTGTAGATCATGATATCTTGCTAGCACGACTGACAGATACAGGTGTCAATGGAACAGTACTTGCTTGGTTCAGATCCTCTCTACCAGACAGGTAACAATCCATAATGATTGGCAGCAACTCATCACCACCATGGACACTGACCTGCGGGGTACCACAAGGATCGATACCGTCACCTATACTATTCAATATCTACCTCAAGCCACTAGCTGAGCTGATTCGGTCAATGGACACTCAGTTCTACATCTATGCGGATGATGTGCAGCTACTCATACCCATTGAACCTGACTTACCTACAGCCCTGAATAAACTGATCAGTTGTCTAACATCAATTCAAGAATGGGCTAAACACAACAAACTTTGCCTGAACCCAAGTAAAACCAAGCTTCTCTGGGTCCCTAACACAAGTGGATACATACCTGACATCAAAATCCATTTTGGGAAGTAAGAACTCCCCCTCAAATCACAAGTCAGGAACCTTGGAATACAGTTAGATTCAACACTTACTCTGATTCCCCAAATCCAAGCAACTTTCAAGAACTGCTTCTACTATTTACGACAGCTACGCTGCCTCTCTTCTTACATCAAGAAGGTAAATCTTATCCCAGTTGTGCATGCCATGGTAACATCAAGACTGGATTACTGCAATGCACTATACAATGGTCTGACTACAAAGGGCCTGCACCAGCTCCAGCTGATTCAGAATGCAGCAGCAAGACTCATAGAAGGTTGCAAGCGATGTGACCACATCACACCATTTTTGCAAAAACTTCATTAGCTACCAGTACAATACAGGGCTAAATTTAAAACTTTATGTCTGATCTTCAAGGTCCTGAAAGGAAATGGCCCTGAGTATCTGAAGAAGAGGATGATCCTCCACTCACCGCCAAGGACACTAAGGTCCTCCCAAGGACTTTCACTAACTACACCCTCTCCAAAAGACATTACACAGTGTGATACCCACAAGTGAGCCTTCTCCGGAGTAGCCCCCACACTCTGGAATGCATTGCCTGAAAGGCTCCGCTTAGTAGTAAATTTAAAACGAATTGGAGAAAAGTTTTCTTCACCTCAATGTGTAATTAAACTCTGGAATTCGTTGAACGAGAATGTGGTAAAGGCGGTTAGCTTAGAGGGGTTTAAAAAAAAGGTTTGGCTGGTTTCCAAAGGAAAAGTCCATAGACCATTATTGGACTTGGGGAAAATCCACTATTTCTGGGATAAGCAGTATAGAATGTTTTGTACTTTTTGGGGATCTTGCCAGGCATTTGCGACCTGGTTGGCCACTGTTGGAAACATGATGCTGGGCTTAATGGACCTTTGGTCTGTCCCAGTGTAGCAATATTTATGTGAAAAGCTTGTGTTCTCTCTCACATCTGCCCAAAAGAAGACAAGAAACCCCAGAGTGCATTCACACTCAATATCATATCAGGCAGAGTGTGCAGACTTGGTCTTTATAGAAAAAGCTGCCATAGAAACAATTGATCCCCCCCCCCTCCCCCTGAGACTAACACTATGCAATGTTCCATAAGAGGACAGGGAATAAGTCAAATTACAGAGCAATCATACATAAGGTTTCATAAGTTTCAGTTTTTCATATAATCCTCATCACCCTTCTCTTACACATCCATGAGTTTCAATGACTTCGCCTTTCACCAGCCTCACACACGCAGCTCACTCACTCAATCCTCTCCTCACACACACAGCCACGAGTCTCACTCATTCCTCCCCTCACCAGCCTCACACATGCAGCTCACTCACTCAATCCTCTCCTCACACACAGAGCCACGAGTCTCACTCATTCCTCCCCTCACCAGCCTCACACACGCAGCTCACTCACTCAATCCTCTCCTCACACACAGAGCCACGAGTCTCACTCATTCCTCCCCTCACCAGCCTCACACACGCAGCTCACTCACTCAATCCTCTCCTCACACACAGAGCCACGAGTCTCACTCATTCCTCCCCTCACCAGCCTCACACATGCAGCTCACTCACTCCTCTCCTCACACACAGAGCCACGAGTCTCACTCATTCCTCCCCTGACCAGCCTCACACACGCAGCTCACTCAAACCTCTCCTCACACACAGAGCCACGAGTCTCACTCATTCCTCCCCTCACCAGCCTCACACATGCAGCTCACTCACTCAATCCTCTCCTCACACAGAGCCACGAGTCTCACTCGTTCCTCCCCTCACCAGCCTCATGCACGTGTCCAACAATTTTCAAAGTGAAAGTATGATATTTCACGATGTGCTCAGACTTAATTGATGCGCCTGATTTTGGAAATAAAACCTAAGCAAGCTGTTACAGTCCCTGCCCTAACCCCCCCCCCCCCCCCCCCCGGGGCAATTCCTAAACTCAATGTGAGTAAAAGTGCTGGTCTTGGACTTTACCTGTAGGAAAGCTGGACACTTTTCAAATAATCCTTTTATTTGGCTGAACTAGCTTAGATTGGTTTAATCAAAATGTCTGTACAGGCTTCCATATCTATATCGAAGCATTTTAAAATTATAATACCAAGAGAGCAAGGGAAGCGGGGACAACAGGACACTGATTACAAGGGACAAATTCCTCCCTCACAGACTGGATTTTGTAAGAGTATCTCCACGTGTTATTATGATCTTTGCACATTTACTTTGTGTATCACTATAACACTAATTGTGTATTTTTGGTTTGCTGTAACTTTCCTTGAGCTTTTTGGCGAGGTGTGCCCTCAAAGTAAAGAAATCAAATTGCCTTGGAAAAGGAAACCCTGTATGGATGGACCAGGGTGTCAGGGCTGGTCCCAGCATGCTGAGAGGCCGAATTCCGTTACCTACCTCGGGTCGAAGTCCGCCAGAGTCTTCAGAGAGTCTGGCGCCCGGATAAGCTTGTCAAGAATACTGACAATGTCGGTGAACTTGGGCCTCCGGCTGCGATCCTGCTGCCAGCACTGCATCATGAGCTGGTAGATGGCGGACGGGCAGTCCATGGGGGTGGGAAGGCGAAACCCTTCATTAATAGCCTTCATCACCTGGCAGGGAAGAAGAAAGAGTCTGAGCTTCAAGCAGACAAAACCACAAGTGAAAGATAAAAACCTGGGCAGCACCAGAAACTGCAGAACCCAGAGAGAACTGCCCCACACAATAAGGACCTTCCTGCCCACCCTGGCACAATCCTACTGCAGGTTGAAGTGAAGGAAGAGTGGCTCTTGGTGGTTCCTGCAGCTGTCCTGCATCAGATGGAAAAGCAGCCTCATACCCCGGCAGTGCTTTTCAGTGTGGATCAGACCCTGACGCAGGGGCGTAGCTACATGGGGCCACGGGGACATGGGCCCCCGTAGATTTGGCCCTCGACCCCCCTCCCGCCGCTGGGTACCTTTGCTGGTGGGGGACTCCAACCCACGCCAGCCGAGGTCCTCTTCTCCAGCACGGCTGATCTGCAAGGCTTCGTTCTGTTTCTGTGAGTCTGACCGACGTCAGACTCACAGAAACAGAATGAAGCCTTGCAGATCAGCCAGTAATGTGGCCGCGCCGGAGAAAAGGACTTCGGCTGGCGGGGGTTGGGGTCCCCTGCCAGCAAAGGTACCCGACGGTGATGGCGGGGGAGGGTTGGTGGTGGCAGGAAGGGGGGAGGTCGAAAGGGTTGGCGCCGGGGTGGGCTAAAATGTGCCCTCTCACCTCGGGCTCTGGACCCCCCTCCCGCCCTGACGTAGCATCATTGTACCTCGGGGTGCACACACGAGTGTAGAATAGATCTTACCCAAACTGAGTGCAAAATGCATGCCGTTCTATTCTCAAATACATCAGAGACAAACTTTTTGAAGCCCAAATGCCGTGCACGTATGGCTCATCAGAAGGAAAGGATGATGGAAGCTGCCCTGCACAGGGCGAATGGCTAGGCATTCCCAGGCATGCGAGTGCATGCTCATTTGTGAGTACGTTCATGCCAGAGTAGACACTGGGGAGTCAGCTGGAATGCTAAATAGCATTGAGGGGCAGTGAAGTCTGTATGTTTACAATAAAAAGAACAAATTTCATTTACTGGGGTCAGAATTGCCTTGCAATTAGCTTAACTACGGCCATGTTTCCTGCCAATGCATTCCTTGCAGCTGCTGCTTGGCTGGCACCGGGTCTACAAAGCCCAGACTTGGTTGTTGAAAGAGGCAGCCAGTTCATCTTCTCCCATCTTTCAGAGAAATCTCCCCCCACTGGGAGCACAGCCACTGACGCTCTGGAGACAGGCCACAGTAGACTGCCCAGCAGTGTACGATGACTGGTACTTTCAGTGTTACCACCGGGATACAATGCTGGGATGCGAGACGTTTGGAGATAGACTCTTGCTTCTTGCCACTCTTTTATATAAATTTGGTGCTGCTGCACTTAGAGGAGCTACATCAGCAAAATACGTTTGTGAACCATTCAAAAGCCAGAGCAGTGTCTGAATTTGCTCCAGAACAGATTTTCCTGTTTGAAGTATGTAATCTGACAATCTCTCCTCCCCCCCCCCCCCCCCCCAACCATGAAGCTGCTGTATCACTGGTCAATAAGGTGCTGCTGTGCTGTTCATTATCACTTTCCCTCTCCTGGCTGGTACAGCATCTCACCGCTATATGTACAGGAAGATTAAAGCACCGGGAGCAGAAGAACAGAGCCTGTATGACCTTTTTAAAATTATAAAGTGGGTATAGATGCTTTGCAGAGAGCAGAATATCCAACTAAATTGCTAAGGGATCGATTACCAAATAATCAAACTGGTTCATTTCAAGTCTTAGGAGATGAAATGATCCCAATTAAAGTAACAAACAGAAATAAAGCAAAACAACAACAAAAAAAACAGGATGATATCTTTCTTACTAGACTAACGTTAGCACACGTTTGACTAGCTTTTGAAGGAATTGCGTTCTTCTTTGGGTCAGAAATAAACATTAGAATATACAAGTGAAATATAAAAGGTCTCTCTGGACAGCTGATGCCTAAAGGTGATTCAGATGATGATACTTTCCCCCATCTTGATTACTGTAATGTATTGTATTTGGGGTTAAGTTTTAAAAAGGTTCGACTTATACAAAAAAGTGCTGCGGGATTAATTTTTGTAAGTGATTAGGTTTACTAGCATTTTGAGTTATATATTGGCGATGTTACATTGGCTTCTGGTAGCCGAGTGGATTTCATTTAAAGCTCTCTTGTTTATTATTTCAGATCACCTATGGTTCCACTTCAGAATCACTGATAAATATGGTTTCAAAATCCTTATTTGGTCGTTTTCTTAGGCTTATTCTCTGTCCTTTATCTTTTGATAAAACATGATTTTTTTTAGGATACTTAATACCATCTTTGCTGTTATTGCCATAACCTTTATGGAATTCTCTTCAATTATTAGAGTTGAGAGAATTTATTTATAGTTACATAAACTGTTGAAAACAATATCTTTTATACTTAACTATAACATTTGTTATTACGCTAACTACTATGATATGCAACCTTAGGGCAGATTTTAACAGTACATCACATTGAGCCCTTGTTTTAGGAGGAACAGCAATTAATAAGTTCGACATTGACAATATAAAGGTCAGACCTGACTGTTGTTCTGAGCGACAGGAGGGAATACTAAGAAAGGAAAGACCCCTCGAATCCTCCCCCATCCTCTCTGAGGCAGTCACCCATCCCATGCCAGGGCTTGCTAGAACCCTCGTGTTCACCGAGACCTGCCACTCGCCGAAATGCTCACCTCATGGTTGGACAACTCCCAGTAGGGTCGCTCCCCATACGACATGACCTCCCACATGACAATTCCATAGCTCCACACATCGCTGGCCGACGTGAACTTGCGGTACGAGATGGCTTCAGGAGCTGTCCATCGGATGGGGATCTTTCCGCCCTGTGAAAAGAACACAGCGTCTTTAGACCTTCTTCTGTGGATGGAGAAATATTCATGCCATAATATGGCTTCAACGGGATTAGAGTCCCATCGTATAAAGCTTCTGCGAAGTTATCATGCTAAGAACATGCTCTAGCACCATGAACACAACACAGACCCATTGGAGGATGTTGTAAGCTAGAAAACTGCTCCCCTACATGTCTCTGTCTTCAGACACACACATGCCAGCTCTGTACAGTGACTTGATGCAAGCTTCAGATCTTTGTTCTAGGTCCCTCCACCCTGTCCTACCCGAGACACATCTGCCACTCAGTGCGCTAATCCACTAGATACCAACGCTCTGGTTTGGACGGCTTCCTGAAGGAAAAGGCCATAGAATGTTGTTAAATGGACATAGGGAAAAATCCACTATTCCTGGGACAAGCAGTACAAAATGCTTTGCTCCGTGGATCTTGTCGGGTGATTGGGACCTGGATTGGCCACTGTCGGAGACAGGGTGCTGGGCTAGATGGACCTTTGGTCTGTCCCAGTGTGGCGATGCTTATGTCTTATGCTTGCAAATTACAAACCCTTTTAGAAAAGGCTTTCATGCTTGCAGCCACGTTTTTTTTTGTTACATTTGTACCCCGCGCTTTCCCACTCATGGCAGGCTCAATGCGGCTTACATATTGTATTCAGGTACTTATTTGTACCTGGGGCAATGGAGGGTTAAGTGACGTTGCAGAGTCTAGGGCATAACAGGGAATGAGTGGGTATCATGGTGCCCAAAAGCCACGTGCACTGCCACGTAGAAGGTCCCCAGTTCAGTCCCAAGTTAGAGCTTCACCACTCCAGCTGAGCTGGAATTATGGCTGCAGCGACAGCAACGAGATGGTACCAGAAAGAGAAAGGAGGAGGAAGCTGCCACTGCTCTGCTGTCAGTTACCCCAGGGTTTAGCTCTTTTGGTTAATACAACAGTTCAGACTTATCTAGTTTCAAAGCTTTCTGGGGCTTGTAGTCCTGGATTTTATAAGGAGAGAAGCAGAACTCTAAATCCCAGAATCCTTTGGGTTTCTGATTTCCAAACCCTGTTCATGGCCCCTTTCCTCTGTCATTCTGAGTACCTGGGCCAGAATAAGAAGTTTCCAGATTGCGGCACCTCCCGTGACATCAGCAGAGTAGCACCACATTGTTACAGCCAATCACTGTGCAGAATTTGGTGACACTTCAATGCCTCACACCTTTTTGACAAGTCTGACCCTCTGAAAAGATGTTTCACTTCACTTGGGTTTTTTTTTTGAGCTTCCAACTGTGTTTGGAAGCACAGCTGGGATTTAGCCTCAGTCATCACTTATATAACGAAAAAGCCATTCCATACAGCTGTGAGCCAAGCCTTTCCCCAGACCCTCCCCCCACAAGTCACTTACGCTGGTGGTGTAGGTGGCCTCTGGGTCGTCCTCCAAGACCCGCGACAGGCCGAAATCGGACACCTTGCACACCAGCTGACTGTTAACCAGGATGTTGCGTGCGGCCAGATCCCGGTGTACGTAATTCATGTCTGAAAGGTACTTCATGCCGGCAGAGATACAACGCAGCATGCTCACCAGCTGGGTGACGCCAAATTCACTATCGTGATCCTGCCGAAGAGAGAAAGCGGAGTTAGATACAGCATGGTGGGTGTCCATCTCCTGCCAAGGAACAAAAGAGGTGAGGAAGTGTTACAACAGCAATGAGAGGCGAAAATGGTCTATTTTAAACTTTAGCTCTTTAAGTGTGACTTTCTGTGCTTCTGCAAGTGAGATGTGCATCTGGCTACAGGGAAATAAAAAAACTTTTAACTACTGCCCGCTCTGTATCACACAGCTCAATCCTACCAAAGTATTGCCATACCGGGACAGACCAAAGGTCCATCAAGTCCAGCATCCTGTTTCCAACAGTGGCCAATCCAGGTCACAAGTACCTGGCAAGATCCCAAAAAAGTACAAAACATTTTATGCTGCTTATCCTAGAAATAAAGCAGTGGATTTTCCCCAAGTCCATTTTAACAATGGTCTATGGGCTTTTCCCTTTAGGAAGCTATTCAAACCTTTTTTAAACCCCGCTAAGCTAACTGCTTTTACTACATTCTCTGGCAACAAATTCCAGAGTTTAATTACACGTCGAGTGAAGAAAAATTCTCTGATTAATTTTAAATTTACTACTTTGTAGCTTCATTGCGTGCCCCCTAGGTAGTATTTTTGGAAAGTGTAAACAGACGCTTTCCAACTCCACTCATTATTTTATAGACCTCTATCCTATCTCCCCTCAACCGCCTTTTCTCCAACTGAAGAGCCCTAGCCGCTTTAGCCTTTCCTGATAGGGAAGTAGTCCCATCCCCTTTATCATTTTCGTCGCCCTTCTCTGCACCTTTTCTAATTCCACTATATCATCTTTTTTGAGATTCAATGACCAGAACTGCACACAATATTTGAGGTACGGTCGCACCATGGAGCGATGCACAGGCATTATAACATCCTCATTTTTTGTTTTCCAATACTGACACTCCCTCCACACAGATCTTTGAATGTACCTCAATCCTGATCCTGTGTTCTAAATTTTACAGTACTGAGACTCTCCTCACATAGCTCTGCCAATGCACCTTGGCCCTAACCCGCAGCACTCTCTTATTTTTCCAACACAGACTCCCCCACACCACTCTGTGAATGCACCTCGGTCCTGACCCGCAGCGCTCTATTTTTCCAGTAGGGAGACCCCTACCCCACACACATACAGCTCTGCCAGTGAATCTCACTCCTACCATGCAATGAGTTCTTTAAAATTCCCCTAACTTGGTTCCTAGTTTGAAACTAAACTAAACGGGCGTCTAGGGCTGAAAGCATCTCACAAAGATAGACCCTACCAACTCCACTCAAAACTGCCCTTACGTGGATGTCATTCACCGAGTGCACAGTCCACCCTTCAGTACCTGCCCCATGTGACTACAGTGTGAGAAGGCTCCATACACACCCTTAAGAACTTGTCCAGAGCACCGTTCTCCATGTATTCAGTAATTATCATCATCGGTTTATCTAGAAAATAAACAGAAAAAGAGGGGAAGTTGAAAAGAGAATCAA
Source organism: Microcaecilia unicolor (assembly GCF_901765095.1). Lineage (NCBI taxonomy): Eukaryota > Metazoa > Chordata > Amphibia > Gymnophiona > Siphonopidae > Microcaecilia > Microcaecilia unicolor. Next base: position 14,362 of record NW_021963297.1, on the reverse strand, counting down.
CCTCCAGCTGAAGAGTGTGACGGGGCCACCAGGAATGGAGTCACTTCAGAAGCTCCTGGGGCCCTGCACAGGAGTGAAATGAGGCGTAATGAAATGCACGTCATGTGTGAAACGGATCTCAGTAGGAGTACTGTCCTGGTCCTCCAGGATCATGTAACAAGCAGTGGACTGAGGCCATTCTCCCTCCTTCAAGCAAGCTGGACAGCACTGGGAAGGGAAGGGAGGTCAGGCGATGCCTTTGGGGTACATATCGTGAAAAGGACCGTGAAGGAGGAGAAGTATTAATGTTTGTAGAACAGGAGAGAAATTTTCGAGCAAGCATATCAGTTGACCTCATGGCCGGGCTGCCAAGAAAGACAACCGAGCCCGGGGCAGGACCCCCCCCCCCCCCCCACCCATCTGGACTGCCACTGCGTCCACCTCCCCCACTCAGACCTCTGCTCCCGCCCTCTTACCTTCCTGTGTCTGCTCCCCCTTCGGTCTGTCGTCTCTTGCTCCCATGTGCCAGGATCTGGGTTATTGCGTTAATGCAATCATCCGGGTCCTGGAACAGGAGCAGGAGAGAGACAGATCTGGAAGCAGGCAAGGAAGAAGCTTCTGCTCCCTTGAAACCTCTCGGCGGCCCTGTCTCAAGGCAGGAAAGCTGTGGTCAGGGTGAGAGGAATACACAGAAAGAGACACAACCAGCCCCAGGGACAACTTTGCAAAAGGATAAGATTTAGTACAAGCAGTCTAGAAAATTAAGCCCCTAAATCTGTATACCCTGGACGAAAGGAGAGACTGAAAGGATATGACAGACAGACATTCTCATCCCTCAAAAGGTTTATAAATAATACACACGAGCCAAATCATTTTTCAGTGGAAAGTTCTATAACAAATGGTTAGGACATGAGGCTCAAGAGTGAAGGAAATATTTCTTCACGAGATGGGGATAGATGCATGAACAATCCCCCATGAAGACCTGGGATCCCGAGTCATAAGGCCCTGAAGATAAAGTCAGAGATGGGGTAAGGTCTTTGATACATGGGGTAAACATGGGCTTTACCTGCTCTCAAATGCAAAATTCTTACACTAGGACAAAGCCTGGAGGGGATCAGTAGTTGGACAGAGAGAGGGGGAAAGGACGGGTATATTTGGAAAGCTTTTTAGGGAAGGGCTGTTCTTTCATTAGGACCAAAGCTGAGACAAAGCACCTCTCACATTTGAGCAGCTACTCGGGAAGGGCTGGTTCTCCCGGTAGGCCAGATGTTGGGGGAGGGGGTGTAGAAAAGCGGGTTCTTCCGGTAAGCCAGGTGTTCTTACATTTGGAGATGACGCCCTCCAGACGGATGATGTTCTGATGGCAGAACTGTCCCATGATACTGGCCTCGCTCAGAAAGTCAATGCGCTGCTTCTCCGTGTATCCCACCTTCAGCGTTTTGATGGCTACAGGCACTTCCTTCTTCCCAGAGAGCTTGAGGACTCCCTTGTACACTTCCCCAAATTCACCTGCCAGCAAGAGAGAAGGATGAAGAAGGCGAGTAGTACAGTGTTAACTCTTGAGAGGGCGATGCAGGTTTTTACTCTGTAACGCAGACTCTTATTCCCGTTTCCACGCTGCCATTTCGAAAAAAAAACGGCAGCATCTGACCTCACCTGGCGACTCCTGGGGTATCGCATGGGGTCAGGTAAGGGGCCCACAGCCATCAGGGTCATCTATGGGGTTGGGAATCATGGGGGAGGGGAGTGAGAAAGGCTTGGTGGGTCTGGTGTGTGTCAGCCAATTCCCGCTCATACGCTAATAGAGAGGGAGAAATTACTCACTATGCACCAAAAACAGCGGCATTTTACTGCTGTGGTGTCGCTATATATATATATATTTTTTGCACAGTTTTTATGTTTCAACATTTTTTTTATTAAAGGTATCGCAAAACAGCTCATCAACACATTCCAGTTACAACATAGTTTCAAAGCACTCTCTCTAAACAGAGTGGAGGAGTGGCCTAGTGGTCAGGGTTGTGGACTTTGGTCCTGAGGTCACTTAACCCTCCATTGCCCCATGTAAGCCGCATTGAGCCTGCCATGAGTGGGAAAGCGCAGGGTACAAATGTAACAAAAATAAAATAGATACTATTGGAGATTCTACATGGAATGTTGCTACTATTGGAGATTCTACGTGGAATGTTGCTATTCCACTAGCAACATTCCATGTAGAAGGCTGCGCAGACTTCTGTTTCTGCGAGTCTGACATCCTGCAGGACGTCAGACTCACAGAAGCAGAAGCCTGTGCGGCCACATTGGTGATCTGCAAGGGCCGACTTCTACATGGAATGTTGCTAGTGGAATAGCAACATTTCATGTAGAATCTCCAATAGTAGCAACAGTGGAGGAGTGGCCTAGTGGTTAGGGTGGTGGACTTTGGTCCTGGGGAACTGAGGAACTGAGTTTGATTCCCACTTCAGGCAGCTCCTTGTAACTCTGGGCAAGTCACTTAACCCTCCATTGCCCCATATAAGCCGCATTGAGCCTGCCATGAGTGGGAAAGCGTGGGGTACAAATGTAACAAAAATAAAATAAAGTGTAATAGTGATAACCTCATTTTTTCGTAACATTATACTTCCTAACCCATCCCTCCCCTACTCCCAACAGCTCTATGTAGTAAAGCCAAACGTATCAAAGAACATGAGCAATCTCTTTATAAAAGAAACTTAATAGCAAAACATACAGAATCACGGGACCGTGGCACCCTCTGTGCTGCACATTATTAGACTTCCAATTAAGGTACCATGCCGACGGCTTTGTTTCTTATAGCTGCCTTTCTCCCGGCTAGACCATATATGTACAACATTACCTTATATGGAAAACACTGCATATCCATCAAAAACGTCTTTTAAATTACATTACAGATCTAAGTTACCACTATACCCCATATACTAAAACTCTCCCCCCCCCCCCCCCATGTCCCCCTTTTGCACAATTTTTGATGCAGTGCTAATTTGCATGCTGCTTCTTTAGGGTGGGGTGGTTGGTGCAGTGGTTCCACCCCTCGGTTGCACGCTGCAAGGCTCCCTGCACTCCCTTGCAGCGTGCAACCGAAGGGTGGAACCACTGCGCCAGGGGAGGAGGGTGCGCAGCGGCAATACGCCCTTGGTGGCTACAGACCTAGGACCACCACTGTTGCAGAGCAAAACCTTTGGGTTACACGTTAGTGTTAGAAACTGTGCACTGAGCTTGGGCTCACGGCTCTAACTGCTCAATAACGGTCCAGACACATTACACGACTTCCTGCTATCATCAGCCTGGACTACAGTAGAAGGCGTAGTGGCCTCACCTGCCCCGATGACTTTCTGTTGCAACACGCAAGATGGCGGGATCTCGACTGTGAACTTCAGCACAGCCTGATTGGGGTCTTCATAGGTGTGGGGGTCGACGTAGGTCTTTAGTGGCTTCAGTTGTTCTGCAAAGGAAAGGGGGAAGGTGTGGACGGTTATTAAAAAGAAGGGGGTGGGGGTTAGGAATGAGGTCAAAATAAGCCAATCACATTCCAGCATTCTACTCCAACCCTGTTCCCTACATAACATATCCAACCTCTGTATAGTCTCATCATGGACCACGACATAGCGATAGATTTGTTCTTTCTATTCTTTGCAATGCAACAAAGGGGGGGGGGTCGAGAAAGGCTGTCTGGGGGGGGCAAAAGAACTGTCTACAAATTTAACAGAATAGGATGAAAGCATGAGGGAAAATACAGTAAGAAGACAAAGAGTTTTAAAAAATGGGTCAGAACAGGCTGTAGCAGGGAAGTTTATTTATTTATTGGGATTTATTAACCGACTTTATAAAGAGATTCACCAAGGCAGGCGGTGTAAAGCAGGTCCAGTTTAACATAAAACTTACAATTTTGTTAACAGCATAAACAATAGTAAAATAACCAAGAATAAAGATAAATACAATAAATGAGGTAAACTTGAAAACAGTAATTTGAAACCTAACGATAAAACTACCGTGAAATAGTATGAAATATTCGACTTACCAGACTTAGAGAAATAAACATCTTCTGAAGACTGCCGAGCTCGAGAACCTCGTTTCCTGTGAAGGAGGAATAAAGGAAACCTTTTCAAGCACGGCAGAAAGAGGAACACAAGCAACGCAAGCCAATATCCTGCACCCTCACTGCCCTAACACATCCCCCAGTCACATACGTATCAGGGGACATCTACGTACTGAGGATTTAATTGTGCTCTCTCTGATGAGTAAGTCAGACTCAAAGGGTCACCATAGATGTAACCATTTGGGTCAATATGGAAGATAAAACAAGGCAGACCTCGTAAAAAAACACAGTTTTTACTACTAGGTTGAAATGCCCGACATGGCCATGTTTCGCCAGTATAAAATGGCTGCGTCACTGTAAATAAAAATAAACTCATTCAGGTTGAACGTATTAAGTACGGACACGGGCAACAAGGTGTGTCCTTACACACACACACACTATGCGCTGTGTTCCAGGGCTGCATTTGCAATGTCTCCACACATTTTACAAAATACAGCGTGGACACGTGTGTTTGCCCGCGAGTTCAAACATTTACATGTGCAAACATTCTAGGTGTTGACGTTGCCTATATTAAGTTATGCATAAAATAGATACATTGGGGGGGGGGGGGGGTGGAAGGAGAAGGGACGCAGGTTGAGAAAGGGCTTAGTTGGAGAAGGGAGGTCTGTCCTAATGGTTAGTGTAGCGGGTTGTGGATGTGGGGAACTGGGTTCGATTCCCCACTGCTGCCCGATGGCCAATAGTGGGTTGAGATCTTGGGGAACCGGGCTCAATTCCTGCTGCAGCTCCGTGTGACCTGGGCAAGTCACTTAACCCTCTGTTGTCCCAGGTACAACAGTAGTACAATGTACTTTCTAGACTGTGAGCTCTCTAGAGACAGTCCCAGCACCTGTAAAACGAAACTGTAAACCACTTAGGTTTAAGCAGTATCTAAATACTCAAATGAAATGAAAAAAAGATCATAAGAAACAAGACCCCCTCTCCAATGGTTATTACGTGTGTCGAGAGGATTGTAGGGGGGGGGGGGGGAAGGCGGAGAAAGGTGATTTGAGGAGTAGGTATCTTGCAATGTTGCCCGTTCTAAGTCTTCTATAGTTGATATGTGATGCGTTTAATTCAATAAAAATGTTTTCAACATGAAAAACAGGCACATTTTCCACATTTATTTTAAGCATTTCACTCTAAATATCTTAAAATCCCTCTTAACTTAGCATGCAATTTTCAAACAAAGCACATATCTGTAAAGTCTTGCTCATTTAGTTCTGACCCCAGGGAGGAAGAGACTAAGTCAGTTCCCAGAAGCTCGTCACGAAGTGAATCAGTCCAATAAAACCACGTCACATTACGTTTTCCGGACTCTATATTTAAATGTAGTTCTAGTGCCACGGACTGTGGGGTTCCGTGGATTTTCAGTGGTACCGTCTACATAATGCCACTGGAAGTTATTTCAGGCTGCTCCGGTGCTATCCGGAGAGTGTCGAACGGTCTGGGGCACAGACTGGTGGGTAACTCAGGCCAGCAATAAAAAAAACTGTCCTTGGTTATCCGAGTTATTATCTATCATCATCCAAATAACGCTAGCATCAGCTCCGTTCCCAGATACACAGCACTGAACTCTGGATAAAGAGTTTCAAAAGAAATACTGACCGCACTGCTTGCTTTAATTTAATATTAGCTGTGGGCCAAGACACTAACCGTATTCTTTATCCAAAGAGGAAGCAATACGGGAAAAGCCAGCTGAGGGGTGGGTATCCATCAGAACTCTGCTGCACGTCTTATATTCCGCCTGAACCGATATACTCATATCACCCCTCTCCTCAGGGTCGCTTCACTGGCTTCCGATCAGATACCGCATACAGTTCAAGCTTCTCCTTCTCACCTACAAATGCACTCAGTCTGCTGCCCCTCATTACCTCTCCACCCTCATCTCCCCTTACCGTTCCCCGCCCGAAACCTCCGCTCACAGGACAAATCCCTCCTCTCAGTACCCTTCTCCACCACCGCCAACTCCAGGCTCCTCCCATTTTGCCTCACCTCACCCTATGCGTGGAATCAACTTCCTGAGGCCCTACGCCAAGCCCCCTCCCTACCCATCTTCAAATCCTTGCTCAAAGCCACCTCTTCAATGTTGCCTTCGGCACCTAACCTGATACCTCTCAAGGAACCTAGACTGCCCCTATTTGACAGCCACTACTTGATTGTCTGTACATTTGTCCATTAGGTTGTAAGCTCTCAGAGCAGGGACTGTCCTTCTATGTTATATTGTACAGCGCTGCGTAACCCTAGTAGCGCTTTAGAAATGTCAAATAGTATTAGAGCTAATGTGCCCTGAACAGAGGGCTCTGCTTACCTGCGATGGATATAAAAAACCACGGACAGCAGTAGGATGAGTAAAACCACTCCTGCGATCGATCCTCCGATCACGGCCGCTCCACTCATTGGATCTGGGACTATAGAACAATAGGAAAGATCGTGAGCTTGGGAAAAACCCACTACCCAGTCCCACCCTCAAAGCAACCCGCAAGGAGGGAGGGGGTCTTTGTACTGCTGAGAGTGCAACCGTACTGGTGTCGCTTGTATTACCAACAAGACCTAAATGTGGTGATGCGACTTTTTTCAAAACGCGCAACTTATGTTTTGTAGAAAAAAAAAGAAGTTCGGACGTACCCTGATGTCACTGACAACCCAAGAGAAAGAACCTATGTTTATGTAGACAGTTTTGCTTTATTTCTCCCTAGAACAGCCTTTATTGATCTGAGGATATTAATCAGTGTTAACATCCAGCTTGGAAGCCCTTTTACTAAAAGGGTGCCGTGTGGCAACCTAGAACTACCACCAGCCCAACGCAGCCCCTGGCAGCAGTCCCCCCCCCCCCCAGCACTTCAGGCGCCGATGAAGTTCTTGAAAAATTTGGAATGAATAGTCTTTGGGGGGGGGGAAGGGAGGGGTTCTTGCGCGTTGAGCCTTTTTCTTTAATTAGCTTCTGCTGAGCTTTGGACTTGCCCCCTCATTGTTCTGTCTAAGGAAGACTGGTGAAAAGTTTCTCGTTCTTCCTTATATCTATCTATTTCTGGCAGAAACCCAATATAGTAGCAACATTTATGAAAAATAAGACCAAGAATAATAATGTGCTCTGTATTGTTCCATGGTGGACCTCACCTTGAGTACTGCGTTCAATTCTGGTCGCCGTATCTCAAAAAAGATATAGCGGAATTAGAAAAGGTTCAAAGAAGAGCGACAAAACAATAGAGGGGATGAACTGCTCTCATGTGAGGAAAGACTAAAGAGATTAGAGCTTTTCAGCTTGGAAAAGAGAAGGATGAGGGGAGACGTGATTGAGGTCTACAAAATCCTGAGTGGTGTAGAACGAGTAGAAGTAAATCGATTTTTTACTCGTTCCAAAAGTACAAAGACTAGGGGACACTTGAGGAAGTTACATGAAAATACTTTTAAAACAAATAGGAGGAAATATTTTTTCACTCAACAAATAGTTAAGCTCTGGAACTCTTTGCTGGAGGAGGTGGTAACAGCAGTTAGCACAGCTGGGTTTAAAAAACGTTTTGGACAAATTCCTGGAGGAAAAGTCCATAGTCTTATTGAGGTGGACCTGGGAAAAGCCACTGCTTGCCCCGGGGTTGGTAGCATGGAATGTTGCTACTATCTGGGTTTCTGCCAGGTACTTGTGACCTGGATTGGCCACTGTTGGAAGCAGGATACTGGGCTGGATGGGCCACTGGTCTGATCCAGTATGGCTATTCTTATGTTCTGATTTCAGGGACAAAGTGGCTTCCCCATGTCCGTCTCAATAGCAGACTATGGACTTTTCTTCCATGAACTTGTCCAAACCTTTTTTTTAAACCTAGATAAGCTAACCACTGATACTACATCCACCGGCAACGAGTTCCAGAGCTTAACTATTCTTTGAGTTTGTAAACCTCTTCCTCATCCTCCAAGTTTCCAGCCTGTATTTCACTATGTTGCCACCAGCCTTCATCTGACATCCTGCGCAGTTTTTCCCTGTATTATATCCTCCTCTGTCTGTTCTCAGCTGAGGCCCTTAACTCTACGAAGCAGTACCGCTGCACGTTGCCTGGGATTCCTTTCCCCAGGGTCTGTGAGCACTGCTTCCATAGCAGCCACCCCCCCCCCCCCCCCGAGGGAAAGACCTGAGCCAGGAATCAAAACCAATCCTCTTATGACAGCAAGGACACGTGTCCAAGTTCTTATGCTTTTCTGTGGCCAGTGGGAGATAAGAGGCTAAAACTGTCAGCAGGTGGCCAAAACTATGGTCCTTCCAACCTATGCACTGCACTTCAGCGACATCTACAGGCCAGTGAAAGCAGTGCATGTATTTCTGTGGTGAGCTGCATCCTGTTCTTTGGGATATGGTGGGGGAGGGAAAAAGTGATGTAATTTGTACCCAAGCTCCCCCCCCCCTGGTGTGGAGGTGTTTAATAACTCTCTTTGAAGTCCAGCAGTTAATAACCAATAAAATTGTGAAAGCCATTCAGAGAATGAACTCACTCTCAGGGAGGGTCTCGAACTCATGCTCTATGCTGGAAGCGCCCTGGCCCTCCTGCGTCAGGGCCTGAACACGCACCACGTAAACTGTCCCAGGCACCAGCTTAGGGATAGTCACCGAATTCCCATCGCAGCGGTGGACAGAGTAGCTGTTCTCATCATTCTTTAAATAAAGAAAAATATATATTATTAAAGATTAACAGGTAAAAAAAAACCCTACCATAAACTACAGAGAAATGCACACAAACCATATGGATTCAGGCTCATGTGCCAAGCCAGCAAGCAGTCGGCCACAATAACCAGTTACCTGCCAGAGTATGTCAGGAATGTTAACTGCTCACTTTGTCTCCAGGTAACACTGCAGCTAATTCCTTATTCTCATAAAATCTTTCCCCAGAGCAAAGCTCTGGGGAACAAAATGTGACAGAGGCAGGTACCCTGTGCTTTTCTCATTCCCTGCATATTTGGCAGGAATAAGGCTGAACAATGTTGCACTCGCAATCCTCACTCCCCCTAGGACCCTGGATTGGCATGCCATGAGTAAAGTCTTGTCAATCATAAAGGATTATGTACACATACGGGGGGGGGGGAGAGAAACAGGCAATGTGGAACTCTTGTCAGTAAAAGGTCATATGTGCACACGTAGGGGAACACACAGTGTGGAATTCCATCACGGAGGAATCACCAATTACCAGGTGGATATATGGAGGGCAGATTTCTAACAGTTAAAGGACAGAAACACACAGTGTGAAGCTTCACTAACAAGGAGCTGCTGGTTACAAGAGCTTGCGTGTGCATGCACAGCGTGAAATGCACAGCGTGGAGCTCTGCTGCAGGGAGCTGCTGGTGAACGCAGGTTGCGTGTGCATGCACAGAGTAAAACGCACAGTGAGAAAATTCATACTACCTTCTTTCTGTAGGTGACTTCATACTTCCAGAAGCGGCTGTGCTGTCGAGGTACGACTATCCAGGACAGGCTCAGGGTGTTGGTGCTGCGGTCGTCCAAGTTCACGGCGGTCACTCTAGGGGGTTCTGTCAGAGAGAGGAGTTAGGTTGTCACACTTCACCTGCTCATTAGCTACCTCCGGAAAACTCTAATTTGTTTTCTCCGAGTAAAGCAGACTTTTTAATAACACCCCCCTGCACCAGCCTCACAGTACAATCTCCTAATTTCCATGGTAAATATCACAAAGTCCTCTCCGCCTCAGGGCCGTGCCAGGGTCTCTGCCCCCCCCCCCCCCCCCCTCTGGTCCAGCATCTCCTTTCTCACTTCTCCCTCCCTCCTTCTCCCATCTGACCCCTTTTTCATCCCAGTGCCTTAAAATGTGAAGAACAAAAGTTTTTTGTTTTTACTTGACAGCTTTATATTTGAAAGGTTCCCATATATATGTAGATATAAATATCATGAAATCAAATTGAATATCACTAAAACTGATAAAAAAAATTAATGTAGCTGGTAGAACAGCATTAAAAGGCTGTATTTTATACTCTTTTTCTACACTGTTCTATACAATACAGTAATACATGGCCAAAATTCGTGAGGATATCCTGTTTACTGATGGGTTCATCTTAACTGTTGTAGTCTACCTTGGGAAGTCTGGTGTTATAAAGATTGGAAGTAAAATTAAAAACTCTCCTTTCATTGGGGCACATGGAATCACATCTTCACCTCATCTCTTTTGTACAAATGGATCATTCTGTTTTGAACATGTTTCAGGGACAAATGGTTTTCATAAGTCAAAATAATAAAATGCATATTTCTTTCATGCATTTAAACATAACTAAATGAGCTATAAGCCCCTAATGCAGTCCATTGATTTTCTTATATTTTGTCTGGTGATGATGTCTTATACTGTGCCAAACCCTCCCCCTCCCCCCCCCCCCCCCCCCCACTGCCGCAGTTGTCACCGCTGTGACCATTCCCTTCCCACATACTACAGTCCTACCTTGAAGGCCCCGCCTGCCCACCCTGGTGATGTAATGGCCTCTGCGGCTGCAGGGGCAGGAAAAAATCCCACTCTTTCCTGCCCGCTGCCGCTACTCTGTCTCTGCTTTGCCACCACCATAAAATGGTTGCCGAAACTTCCGGCGGCAGTGGCCAGTGGAGAGCAGTGCAGTGGGTAAGCGTGGCAGTTTGAGGTGCCCCTCTGCCATGCATACCCTGCTTACCGTGTTCCGCTGGCCCTGCTCCGTCTCCTGTACTAACCCCCTGAAAGAGTTCAGTCTACACAGACCCCACAAGAATTCTGTAGAGTTTCTCACCAGTCTGATTAACGCTGATGCTGACAGTGCTGAGGCTGCGAGCAGAGCTGAAGGAGGACACGCCGTTCCTGGCTTCCACGGTAAACGAATAGTTAACATATGGCTCCAGGTCACTGATCTTCAGTGAAGTTTCCTTCAGGTCTTGAGGCCCATTTGAGTATCGAACACCGGGATCACAGGGCTGGCATTCCCCCACCTCTGGCCGGCACTGTTCGCACACCACACTGTACACAACATCCTTCCGGCCTCCCGTGTTGTGAGGTGGAGACCAGCGCAGGTGCACGCTGGCACCAAGGCCGATAGCAACGAGGTCACGGGGAGCAGTCGGAGGGCCTGAATGAAAGAAAGAACATGGAACCAAAACAGTTGCATAGCCAGACTTCACATTTTTTTTTTGGGGGGGGGGGGGGGGGGGTGGAGAGCCTGAGCAGAAAGTAGGGGAAGTACAAAACTTTCCCCTGCTCCCACCTTTCTCTCTGTGTTCCCATCCCCCCCAGCGATTCCTAAATACCTGAACAAATGGGAATCCCCAAGCTCTGCCAGCATAAAAGATCCTTCACCAGTGGCCTAGCAGTTGGCAGCTCTTTCCATAGGCCGCTGCCCCCTCTCCCCCCCCCCCCCCCCACACACACATACTCAATTAACCCATGAATCTACCCCTTCGGATGCTAAGCCTCTGGACCATTTTTTAGATTTAAAGCTGGACACAGAGTGAAGGGCTTTCCCACTACCACGGGATGACAGAACAACAGATGATACAGGCCTCTCTCAATAAGGAAACCCCTCTCCCCCCCCAGGATTCTGCAGCTAGTAGGAAATTATGGCAAAAGCCAGACGAATCACCAGATGGTAATCCTTACATCAGTCCAAATTCGGACAGAGCTTTGCAGCACCCCCCACCCCCACCCACTAAACAGGTCCCGTTCAAAGATCCCACGGTACTTACGGGTGCAGGGGAATGAGGCTGGATCCTCCGGGCCCGAAAATAGCCTTCTTCACAGGGGCACAAGGCGGAACCTTTGGCCGAGGGCCGGGTGTGCAGGGGACATTCTGAACAGCTGCTTCCAGAAATGTCCGACTTGAAGAAGCCAGCAGGACAGGCTGCGTGAAGAGAGGGGACCCGGGTTAGGACACAGACAGAAGCAAGGGGACACTTACCTGCAGAATAAGCTAATCTGGGTCCCAGGCCCCTCTCTGTAAACTACTGCACTGGGCTTCATAGCCTGGGGAGGGAAACTTTCCAGAAACCAATGGTACAGGTGAAATTTACCCCCAGTTTCCAGAGGTGATTCCCAGGGCTGGAGTGATGCAGAGGGAAGCAAACAATGAATTTCCAAAACTGTGTGCAATTTTTGGGCCAGAAAAGTTTCCCCACAGAAAAGCAGGTACTTGATCCTTAGTATCCTCAGACATCCCTTTACGAATTCTGGCTAAATCCACTGCCATCTGCCCACCCTGACTGGTCTCTATAACTGCCCAGAGGTTACAAAGTCATGAAATGTGACCCTAAACAGAAGGTACAGCTGGATGCGTCAAGAGCTGAATCCGAAATCCCTTTCCTCCAATAGGAATGTGCGTTACAGAGCGGACTTGAAAGCAAATCACTGCCCCCCCCCCCCTCCCGGGAGGGGGACACAAAGGATTGCTGTCACCTTAAACAGACCGAGAAGAGCGGGGGGGGGGGGGGGGGGGGGGAGGGGAGGGTGGTTTCTCTCTAAATATAAAGCCCTTCCAGTTAACCTGACAGCAGGTAGCAGCTGGTGCCCAGCATGGGGTGGGGGGAGGCTGGCGTCTGAATGCAGGAGTTGGGTTTCAGCAGGATCTTCTCACAGCCCCCCCTCCTCCCCTAGGGCAAAAGAAGCACCTGTTGTGACAACTTGGGGTCCTTTTCTGTTCCCACCTGATCCCATCCATCCCAGCGCACCTCTCCAGCTGAGCGAGCGCGGCGGGAGGTCAATCCCAGAGTCTCTATTTTCAGCCCTCCAGCCTTTGGGAGGAGGGGCGGGAACGGAGGGGGGGGGGGTCTTATTACTGCCTTTTTCTGAGCAGAGTTCTGTGGTTAGTACTGGACTATTATCACCCACATGGACTTTACAGGAGTAAATCTTTTATTAGCAGGAGAAATCCACCCCCCCCCCCCATCCCGAGCTCAGAAATGTTTCACTACTGTGCACAAACAGGGAAAGGGGCTCAGGGTGGCAGAGGATACAGCCAGGTCTCAGAAAACTCATTCCCAGCGGGCTCTTTGCACAGTAACCTAGTGCAGGACGTATCAGCTCATCCTCCTGAGGAACTTAAGAACAAGGGGGCAGAGATGTGGATCAGATTTCCAGTGCAGGTGAGAGTTTAAGCAGGCACAGGATAGACACAAATACAGGCACATCCGGTGATCTTTCTGAACGTCCTACTTCAAACTAACTATAAATATTATGGCCCAGGAGATGGGCACAAACAGGCAGATTGCGGGGGCCAAGTGGTTCTTATCCTGGCAATTTCTTCAGTGCAACTCTGTTACCACCAAATGGGCAGCCCCAGGAAAACAGTGAGGGCTTAATGCAGGGCTTCTGGACCCAGTCCTGGGGGCACAACCGGCCAGTCTGGTTTTCAGGATATTTACAATGGCAATGCAGGAGCAGTGGCGTTCCTAGGGGGGCTGACACCCGGGGCGGATCGCCGATGTGCAGCGCCCCCCCCCCCTGGCGAAAAGACACCTCCCGCGAAGGAACCCCCCCCCCCCCCCCCCCCCCCCGTGTGCACGCCTGTCCTCCGTTGTTCAATGCTTCTTCTCTGCCTCGGAACAGGAAGTAACCTGGTCCGAGGCAGAGAAGAAGCATTGAACGGAGGACAGGCACGCGCAGCACCCTCCCAGTGGCGTGCACCCGGGGCGGACGGCACCTACCGTCCCCCCCACCTAGGAACGCCACTGTGCAGGAGATAGATATACCTACCAAGGAGGCAATGCATACAAATAATTGCGGATATCCTGAAAACCTGACTGGCTGGGATGTCCCCAGGACCGGGTTGCAAACCATTGGCTTAAGATATAGAGAGAAAGGCGAAATCAGTATAGGTCATCGTCCGTCCTCCTGCGCCTGGTTTTCACATACAGGAAAAAAAAATATTCCCCTTAGATAACGCTGGGACGGAGCTGCTGAACAAAAGAGGCCTCTCCATTCCTCCCCGGTGATTCACCAGCAAAAGGAAATTTTCCAAGAGAAAGCCTAGAAACTGCCTGGCATCCAGGAGGGGGGGGGGGGGGGGGGAGGATGGCACAAGATACCAACGTAGAGGAGAAAAACAAAAGGTTTCCACAATTACACATTTTCCACCAGCTGGTAATTTAGCCCCCGACGCAGCCGTTTCAAGGCGAAACATGGCCATGTCGGGCACACGTGTGTAAATCTCTGGGAGCCTTTGGAAAACTGTTTATCTTCTTATTACGCCTGTCTTTTCTTTTTATCCTCTGTGTTGGATTTGGTGGAACGTTTGCCTTGTTTTTTCACAGACGAAGATACCATATGTTGGATGGAAACATCTAGTGGACTGGAA